>NW_010232984.1:25908-26246 GCF_000690775.1 Eurypyga helias | reverse complement strand
TGAAAAAAGTGGAAGACAAGAAATGAATAACATCCAAACTGGTTGAGTCAAATCATATGCTCATGAGACTCTACAGAACATGTATGTGACGGAGAGATTAACATGCTGCAAGAGTCTGATTTTGCACTTTCAACCAAATATTAACACAATAAATGTGTGTCACTTTGACGGATATCCCTAAAGATTTCCCATGGGACAAAAATTTAATCCCTGCTATATTTCTCAACTTCAGTCTAGAGACCTGAGTGACAGCCATGAGCAGCAACGGCTCTGCTGCGGTGTGGAGCTCTCCGTGCTGCCGTGGGCCACGGGTGGGTGCTCCCACCGCCGCAAGCAGC
>NW_010232984.1:0-25884 GCF_000690775.1 Eurypyga helias | reverse complement strand
AAACTGCATTTGCAGCTAGGTATTACTGATACAACATGCAGTCATACTTTACCTTAAGAGTTATATTCAAAGAATTAGAAGGAGCCTGTCACAAAAGATCTTATTCAAACCTTCATATCCTTCTGCCTCTTTATATCTCTTTCATAAACTGAAATATGTAAGAAAGAATAAGCAGAAAGTGTCAGAGCAGAGTGATTACAGAGAAAGTGAGAGGAAGTGAAGAAGAAAAAGGATTAGAGCAGTGACTTTACAAAAATGACTTATGTAAAGAGGAAGCAAAAGCAGAAGGAATACTATATTGTTTACTAAGTCCTACATAAAAGTCAAAGATCAGACAGCTGACTTCCAGTCCTGAATTTGCCAGACTGAGCAGATAATGTTGGCCAACGCAATTAATTCCTTTTTGCCTTAATTCTTTCTTTAACACAAAGTGGAAAAAGCCTGGCAAGCTCTTTAAGAGGAAAGCATTTCTAGCAACCAAAGTAAGAAAAGACAAATTAAGTGTTAAGGTTCATATATTTATTTTTGTCCATTGATATGCTATTTGGACTATGGGTGAAACCTATTTGTTCCTAGTCTTAAACTGAGGAAAGGAAATAGCTATAAATAAAGATAAAGAACAGTATAACATATTTTAACTGTAATAACAGCTTCTATTTTGAAATAAAATGATATTTCTTTTAGATTGAATAAGGAACACTGAGGTATTCATAGTTATGACAGCTTCTGCTAAGAAACAAATAGAATAATCTTGCTAATTCAGAGATGAATGCACTGCCTGAAAAGTGTTTGTCAGATCTGTGGATCTAGGATTATTTTATGTCACTCATTCTCAGCCAAAGTCTGCTCTTCACCATAACTAAGCACGTCCGAACACATAGTAAGAAATAAGTCTGTTTGATGAGATCAGACAGACAAAGAGTGGTCACAGAGACAGAAGTACGAAATTATTTGTTGCTGGTCACGGAGGCTGTCACTGATGGTGGCAGAATTAGAGCACAGGTCCCGGTAAGATCAGATATATACTGACTGCTGTGCCACACTTCCTTTCAAACCAAAGCCTTTGGGAATGGGGGAACAGTGAAACGCATCTCCACCCTTCATCGGGGAAGGAGCAATCCGTTAATTTAGGCAGTATCTCCCTGCCTGTCATGTATTTGGGCATTCTAAAATACCTCTCTCTGCTTTACCAGCTTCCCAAAAAGACTGAAGTCAGATGGTCTAGTGTCTCCGTGGTCCCCAACATATTTACTACACTGCCTGTCTTTTTATGTAAAGCCTTTTGGAGCTGTAGAAGTGCATGCAAAAGAGCAGCTTTTTCACTTGTATTCGAAGTAAGATAAAACATCACTGAACTGTTCACGTACTCACTGATAGAACAATAGTTATTCAATGTAGAAAACCTAACAGAGGTATTTTGTAAGTCCCTCTTCTGCATACATTGGTATATACTCCACATCATTCCCAGACCTGCTCAAGGAAGAACAACACAACCTTCTACCAGAGATGGGTGGGAGTATAAAAGGAAAATGCAATATTTTTGAATTGAGAAACAGAAGCAGTGATGTCCCCTTCAGTTCTGCTTGTAATTTCAGACAAAAAGTAGGCACATTTTGAGTGAACTAAAAATAAAATCTGAATATTGAATTTGTACAACTCAGATTTGGCTTTTTTAAAAAATTATTATTATTTTCTGAGAAGCTTAATAAACAATGAATGACAACATGTGCATTTAGGTTCCTCTAAGTCTACGGTTCATGTAAAGTGATTTTTCTGCCTTTTCCTTGTATGAGAAAGACATTCAAAATACACTCATTTTGCAAAGACTACTCTCACCTTTTTTACAGGAAATGCCAGCAACTCCAACTGTGTCAGCCCTTAGTTTGAAGCCGTGAAGAATAAGACTCCCATTTCCAGACTGCATTTAAATTCTATGACATTAGAGCAGAATTAAAAGTACTCTGGAAGGAATTGCCTGATTTATTTGTTGTTAGTTCAAAATAAGTTAGCAGCCTATTTTTAGAGAAATACATGGTCTACGTACTTCAGTTAAAGGTCATACTTTTTTCAGTCACTTAATGAACTCAGTTGCACCATACTGTTTGAAAAGGCAACCTGCTTTGACCTAACTGCATATCAGTAGAGCCAGGAATGACCCCTTGAGTTTATCTAGGTTGTCCTGTGTATTTTCCTCTGCTCTTTACCATAGCATTGCCAGTAACATACTACTTTTTCCATCCTTGGTGATACATAGTAACAGTAGCTTAAGGACATTCATTAAAAATTTGTGATGATGGCCAACTAATCTTTTCAGAAATATGAGTTGAAACTTTTATTTCTTTAGCTTGGATCTTTCCTAAGTATTTATGTGGCCAACATAATTTACCTTCAAGACTGCTCTTTTCTTGATGCATAAATCTGGCTTTTTTGTGTTTATTGGGAGATTCCTCTAGCTCAGTGAAAGAAATTTAATATTGTAATCGTTAAGTATGCCCCATGGCTTTATGTAAAGTTATTGCTGACTTCTTCCACTATACCTACTGTAATTAAAAAATATCTTTCTAACCTTTCATTAAACACTTGCAAAAGAAAGAAAAATAATTAAATAGTCAGAAAGAAAAATGCTAGGCTTATTTAAACCATTTTCTATATTCATTTTTGACCTCCAGCTGTATATAATTTGCTTTGTTACAGAGAATTTCTGTTTGACAGTCTTAAAATTGCATTAATGATATATTATATTTTCCTTCTGGAGAAGAAAAAGTAGGAAAAGTTCATCTTGAATGGTTTTGTCTGAGTCCAGTCCTCTCTCCTTTAAAGAGAAAATAAGATAAACTGACAGAAAGAAGAGAGAGAGAATAATAATACCATTCTGCCTTTTGATGATCTCTCTTGCCTGCAGTTTTACTACTGGGAAATTACACTCCCCACACATGGTCTTACAAACCACTCAAAAACCTGTAAATTATTTATAATTTTTATGCTGTCTAAGCTGTCTTTTTTTCAGTATTTCTAAGAATACTGCAATAGGTGGATTCTTCTTTACTACCCAAACAACACAAAGAGAGACACACACACAAAAAAAAAGATAAATAGTAAAATATAAGAAAGAGAATTAAGGAGAAACAAACTCAAAGCTCAGATAAAATATTAAACAATTTTGTCTAATGGATTAAGCTGCATTAGGAGCTTTGGCAATTTTAAAATTTATTTTACTTATGGGCTTCTGCATGACAGGTTCTCCATCCCATGCTTTATCTGCTGTCAGTGTTTGTTCTGCTTCATTTTAGATATATGTTCATGTCCATTGATACCATTATCTCTGAATAACAATATTTTCTCTTTTTGCATGTTCTTCTGACTGAAAATTTAGATTTTAGATAAACACAAAATTTAATAGAAGAACATGTATGTCATTTTGAAATGGCATACATATACTTTAAAGCTAATTCTACCAATAATCCTACAGCCTAAATCCACAGTGGTTTTTCATATCCCAGTTCAGTTCCTAATTTTTCATTTGAGTATAATAGGGCTTTGATCAAAAAAGCATGAAAATTTAACAAATGGCCTTGATTTAATAACATAATCTAGGCCAAATTAGTATCACAATATTGGCTATCAGACACCGCATGAATCTCAGCAAGAATTGCAATGTTCTGCTCAGTTCATCACATGTTGTCTCTGCTGCCTAGAGGGAGGATTTGGCATGTATTTCTCCTGCTTCAGCATGGGGTCCCTCCCATGGGAGGAAGTTCTCCATGACCTTCTCTGACATGAGTCCTTCCAACAGGCTGCAGCTCTTCATGAACTGCTCCAATGTGGGTTCTTTCCACAACATACTGTCCTTCAGGAGCAGCCTGCTCCAGCCTGGGCACCCCGCAGGGTCACAAGTCCTGTCAGCAAACCTGCTCCAGCCTGGGCTTCTCTCTCTATGGTTCCACAGCTCCTGCTAGCAGCCTGCTCCAGTACTGGCTGCTCACAGGGTCACAGCCTCCTTCAGGGTACATTCCCTGCTGCTCCAGCATGGGGTCATCCCCGGGTTCCAGGTGGGTCTTTGCTCCTCATGACCCTCTCTGGCTGCATGGCACAGATGGCCTCACCATGGTCTGCACCACGGGCTGCTGGGGAATCTCTGCTTGGGCGCCTGGAGCACTTCTTCCCCCTCCTTCTCCACTGAGCTGGCTGCCTGCAGAGCTGATCCTCTCACATCTTGCTCTCCCTCCATCTGTCTGAAAATCTTCCCTCTCAAGTATTTTTTCCCTTCTTAACCATATTATCTGAAAAACGCTGCAACTGTTGATGATGGGCTTGGCCTTGGCCAGCAGCAGGACCATCTTGGAGCTGGCTGGCACTGACTCTGTTGGACGTAGGGGAAGCTTCTGTAGGTTCTCATAGAAGCCACCCCTGTAGCAGCCTACCTGAAGGGCAGTAACAGAGATAAAGCAACCAAACTCCTAGCAGGGGCAAATAATTTAACAAATTTCAATGGCCACAATTGGAGGTTTGTGAGCCCACAATGGACACTAGGAAGACCCTTTTTACTCTTCTTGGTACCTTGAAGTATGGCGATGCTTGCAGTTTGTATCTGAAATGTACACTGTTTTTTCTAGGCTTATAGAAATTTTAACCATAAAGGAATTCAGATGATCTGAAAATAAATTATCTAGAACAAGCGTAGTGATAGTCAGTTCACAAATTACTCCTATCTTTAGTCTTCTCGAAAATAAAGTGTGTCAAAAGTAGCACACATAAGAAACTAAGGTACAAACAGTCCCTCTGAGGATAGAAGAGGTAAGGTCTTTGTGAAACATGTCTAACGTGAGCGAACTATGCCTTTCACAGAATCATAGAATCACAGAATGGTTTGGGTTGGAAGGGACCTTAAGCCCATCTAGTTCCAACCCCCCTGCCATGGGCAGGGACACCTTCCACTAGACCAGGTTGCTCAAAGCCTCATCCAGCCTGGCCTTGAACACTTCCAGGGATGGGGCATCCACAGCTTCTCTGGGCAACCTGTTCCAGTGCTTCATCACCCTCTCTGTGAAGAACAACTTCTTGATATCTAATCTAAGTCTCCCCACTTTCAATTTAAACCCATTCCCCCTTGTCCTGTCACTACAGGCCCTTGTAAAAAGACCCAGTCCCCAGAGGACTCCAGCCCTCTGACCATCTTTGTGGTCCTCCTCTGGACTCGCTCCAACCAGTCTATATCCTTATGTTGGGGGCTCCACAGCTGGACACAGCACTCCAGGTGGGGTCTCACAAGATCAGAGTAGAGAGGGAGAATCCCCTCCCTCGACCTGCTGGCCAGATTTCTCCTGATACAGCCCAGGATCCGGTTGGCTTTCTGGGCTGCCAGCGTACACGGCCGGCTCATGTTCAGCATTTGGTCCACCAGTACCCCCAGGTCCTTCTCCTCAGAGCTGCTCTCTATCCACTCTCCACCCAGCCTGTACATGTGCTTGGGATTGCCCTGACCCAGGTGCAGGACCTTGCACTTGCACTTGGCCTTGTTGGACTTTATGAAATTGGCAGAGGCCCACCTCTTCAGCCTGTCAAGGTCCCTCCAGTGCATCGACCGCACCACACAGGCTGGTGTTGTCAGCAAACTTGCTGAGGGTGCACTCAATGCCATCATCCATGTCACTGACAAAGATGTTAAACAGTACTGGTCCTAACACCAATCCCTGAGGAACGCTGCTCGTTACTGGTCTCCACTGAGACATTGAGCCATTGACCACCACTCTCTGAGTGCAAACATACAGCCAGTTCTTTATCCATCGAGTGGTTAATCTTTCAAATGCATGTCTCCCCAGTTTAGAGACAAGGATTTTGTGAGGGAACGACACACAACATTTCTCTCGCTTTGAAAGAGAAAACTAGATAAATCTCACTCTAAAAGTGCCCCTTCTCACCCCAACACAAAGGCTGACACATGGATATAAACATGACATCCACCCTGAAGGCTTTTGCCAGAACAGCGTTGATCAGGGTTGTACTGCAACAGCTGAGCCAACCAGCTATTTGTCATGAAAATAAGAGGCTAGACTGGGAAAAAAGTAGACTTATAAATCTTACCAACTGCCACTTTCCAAACCTAAATTTAGATCTCTGACCCTCAATAGCCTCTATATGTTTTGCCAATTCACTTCAGATAAGAGTGTTCTCACTTCCTAGTGTTGCTGTTCAGGTATTGGCCCTGAGGCACAGGGTAATTGCAATCAGGGGTGTAGGTAGTTACAAAAGCAGAAGTGTGGTGGTAGGATGACCAAAGAGAAAAAGGAAAAAGTTCTCACAAACAAGTAGCATCACATTAAAAAATTGTTTGGGTTTGTTGATATGATGATGATTCTAAGTGCTGTTATAATTAAGCTGCTGGGTCATTAAAAATGTGTATATATCATGTTTAGATGGGATAATTGGGTGAGCAGTGGTGGTAAAGTTATACTGCAGGTAGTTAAAGCTGCAGAAAAAAAAAAAAAATCCAAAATCTGGGACTCGCATAAAAGCCAAAGAGCAACAGTGGCATGGGTATGGAAATTTCAGAGTCAAAGTGTCTGAGGTGTTTAATATTACTTCCTACAGCTGCAAATGCACAACATCTTGTTTCAAATTACTCCTTTGAGTGCCTGCTGCTTAACGTAATATCCCAGTTTGCCTCCAACATAAAGTAAACCAGGCTTTGTCTCCCTGATTTGCAGTCCATTGGTCTCCTACAGAGCTGCTCGGTTCTGTCAAAGGATAAATCTTGTTTCTGGTCATTTCTGCAACCATTTCCCTCTGGTCTGCAGAGAGA
Source organism: Eurypyga helias (assembly GCF_000690775.1). Lineage (NCBI taxonomy): Eukaryota > Metazoa > Chordata > Aves > Eurypygiformes > Eurypygidae > Eurypyga > Eurypyga helias. Next base: position 19,085 of record NW_010232984.1, on the reverse strand, counting down.
GCTCTGGCCAATGCCTTGATCCTCTTCTGATGCTGCCTTACTCCTGCCTGTCTCTTTTCTCTTTACCCTTGCAATAGGGCACCAAGCATGGTCTCTGTTTCCTAGTCCCTGGAAAAACAGGTCTTTCAAACCCCATCTATATCCGCACGTTTCAAAATCTTTTCCAGATCCTAATCTTTTCTTCCCTTTCAGAAGCTACTTCACAGATAAACTTTAATCAGGTTATCACCAAATATTACCCTATTTGTCAAACATAACTGTCCAAGATCAAACCAAGAAGGCATCAGATAGATGCAAATTTCCATTCAGACAGATCTAAAATCCCAGCTCACTTTTAAGAGCTAGCACATTCTGTAAAAAGCATGAAAGAATATATTTTCTAATATTCTTTGGTATTATCACTTTGTGTCGTATCTTGCTTGTGCTGTTTCTGTACCATAAGCTGGGAAAGGATGCAGAGAGAGGACCTTTTCCCAGAAAGAAACACAGATATAGTTTAGGATTGCCATCATGAGGGAGTGTGTTACATCATGTTACATCAATAAATTCTCATGGCAAACAGGAAAGCCCAGTGCTCTCTCAGCAACTGTGGCACTTGTGGGCCATGAGAAAGGGGCAATCTTAATTTGGCAAGCAGAAGCAATACTCAAAATTACTTATTTGGACAGTAAAAAAAAAAATCAAAGATGATATAATGTATGTATGCTATTGATGAAAATAAGTTTTATTTTGACTAGGTGTTTTATTCAATTGCAAAGAATTAGTGGTACTGGATAATGTCATGATGTGCACCTGAACAGGCAGAATGTGAGAATTTGATATGCTAAATTCGTCTAAAAATCTCATAGCCTGCAGACACAGGAAGAAGAGTATTCAATGGCTGCTGCACCTTATTCCTCTAGGGCCAATGCAGAAATTGGCTTTTCACAGTTTTACTATGCCTTATGGCTTTGAAATTTACCTAATATCCAGCTGACATAGTATAAAATGATTTAGTTGTGTCTGCAGACCACTGAATGTACTTCAAGCAGAGTAGAAAAGAAAACCACAAACCAATAAACCTCAAGACTAAACTTGCTTGTATTCTTTTCATACTTTATAAGAGTATAAGCATGCTGCTCCTGGCTGTATGCTGAATCTTGTTACGTTATGTCATAAAAGCTTGTCTGCACACCCAGAGGAACACAAAGAGACAATGGCAGGTGGGGGAGCCCAACTAACACCCTGTCTTGGCTGGTCCCAGGGCATCCCAGGAAGCATCACCACATCAAAGGCCCAGCTCCACAAGCCCAGAGGAATGCAGAGGCACAACTCAACTTAAGGATGGAGAGGAAGGGACACAGTCTTGGCCCATCCTGGGACTGTCCCAGTAGAGTCTCAGTCCCAGTGTCTGGGCATCAAGATGAGTCAATGCTTTGACTGAAGGGGGTTGCCACCTCAGGGTAGGGAACACATTATGGGATGCAGGGGAAGAGCATTTTGGGATTGCACAGGACTTACAATGGGATGTTTAGCAGGGAAAAAAAGTTAGACAAAAAGAGGGATTTAGGTGATGTGGGTAGGAACAAGTGTGGGAAAATAGAGGGACAAGGGGATAAATCCTTGTCACATATATATGGTTGGCTGGTCAGTTTGCTTGGCTGGCCATGTCCTGTGCCTTACCAGGACAGTCTGTTGTCTTCTTGTTAAGCTCCTTTACAACTCCTTCCTGGGTGAGGACGAGTGTGTAGAGGGGTGTAAGTGCCGCAGCTGAGAACAGACCATGGGTTGGATGGCCCGTGTGTTTCTGGTGCAGCAAATGGAATGAGTGCAGGTGAGTGTGTGAGCGCTAGTGAAGGTCAAGTTGGATGAGCTGGTGAGCAGGTGACATGACTGGGAGCTAGGATGTGAGTAGGTCTCTAAGGGTAACACCCTTAGATTTATGTTTACTACAGAGAAATAAGTTAAAAAAATTTTTTTTTTGTTTAAATTACAATAAAATACAAACATTTCTTCTCAGCATGTGGCTGTATCTTGTTCTTGATATATTAATATCAAGAACAGAAAATAAATTTCTGTTTACAGAAATAAATTTCATTGCCTATTTATTTTGAAGTAATTACTAGTTTGATTAACTTTATGCCCTGAAAGTACCCTTAGAATACAAGGTTTACTTTTGATACTGATATTTTCTGTAGAAAACTAAAACACATATCAGAACTGATCTTCATGAAAAGTGGTCATTGCTGGGGTTCAGATCACGTTATTGGCCAGCACAGGAGAAACACCAAGAGCAGAGAAAAAAACCTGCAGCAACTAATGAAAATGAAATTATTTTAGCAGGACTTCAAAGTAGATGGTAGAAACAAAATCAGGATTCTGGGGGAAAGAAGGTTTTGAAGTCATTAAAGGAAAAGCAAATGCAGTCTGAAAAGTATCTCAAAAGAGATGTGATGCACTAGCCTGTGAAGCAGCCTCAAAAAACTGATTCAGAGAGACCCGCTCTCTTGAAATATTTCAAATGTGGCTGAACAAAGGACTAGAAATTAAGACTGGGAAAACTAACCTGGGAATAGTTGGATAGTTCAAAAGATCTTTTTCTTTTCTCATTAATACAGATTTTAAACCCCGCCCCCCCAGACAAACAGATTTATGCTTGCTTTATACTTTCTTTTCCTTTGCTCTAAATACTTCTAGAAGCAATAACAGAATATATGGGGACAGGAGAGTTTTCCTGTTGTAGTTAGATCCTCCCAAGAGGGCAATGAATTCACAGAGATTGAACTATAAGCAAAGTATTACCCATTAGGTGTCGTCAAAATTTCCAAGGGTTATTTCTCCTGTGGATTAAAAGAAAAAAAAGACCATGCCTTTGTCATCTATTAGAGAGTCACTTCTCTGAATAGCTTCTTTGAACTGGTGTCTTCTGGACTGCTGTATTGTCAGTATTTGGGCTTCTGCTTTTTAACACCACTTTTTGAAACTAGATGAATGATAGAAACATTTAATTTCCTTTTTATAGATTTAACATACAACACCTCAAAGCATCAAATGGAAGCTTTGAGCAAGTTTTTTGGAAATCAGTGCATGTATGAGATAATTGCAATGACTACAGAAGAGACACCTACTTTGGTTGTTTTGATCAGGCAGTTATATTATTCCCTCACCTCTGTGTTTCTTTTGAGCTTTACTGTTTGCCTACTATAAAAGGTAGTTCGTCAAAGACCTGGGAGATGATTGGCAGCATTGTGTCTCAACCTCCCTACAAAGTATAGGAATTGGTTTTATTTTATCTTTACACCTATCATTTTGAATTCTGGCCAAGCCTATGATATAATGGATCAAGTCCAGACCTTACCTGCCTTTCTTCTGAAAAGCTGTTGAAGGAGCTGCTGTTAATTATCAAGAAATGTGCAGACATGGGAAGATGAGCAGAGGTAGGCTGCAGTGGAAGAGATGGGTAAAAGAAAGTTTTGATCATGTGTACGTTGGATGCTTGGTCATCAGTAGTAGCAACCAAACAGGCTCAAAGGAAAAGTGTTTTTTCTGGGAGTGATTTGTGCAGATGAGACCATAGAAGTGAGACTTATGGGAAAATCCACATCATGACATCTTAGATTAAACACATAAAACACAAAGTGTATAACTAACGTGTAATTTCTTTCCTTCTGCTAGACAGGGGGGCCCCTTCCAGTTTTACTTCCTCTTATAAATGTGTGGTGGCCAGGTTACCAGTTACTCTAGCCAACAAACACAGCTGGCTGCTTCTTCATTCCACTCACCCAATAATAATAATAGAATATCAGTTAATTTTCTCAGAGAGAGGAGATAATTCCTCAAAAAACTCAGAAACATTAATTTTTTACTTTAATCAATTTTCATGTTCCCTTAAGTAATTTAAATACTTTACTAAATTTCCTAACATTTAAAAATTATTTTCTGTATTTATTTTAATTAATGAATTATTAATACTGTACTGATAAACAAGGAATTTCCAAGTTAATGTATAGAAAGAGAGAAAAACTGAAATGGACTCAGTCAGGATTTTTTTCCCTGTTTGAGCATAATTCATGCTCCATAATTATGCTATGTCTATTTAAAGTAGAACACATACAAAGTGTAGGACAAAGTGTACTTAAAACACAGTTATAGCTGAAAGAATTTAATATAATTTCTGTTCTAAAAAAGCTTCCTGGAGTAAAATGAAGATTAATTAGCACATTAGTGAAGCCTTTCCTACCTTGTAGGAGAGATGAGAGTCCCAGTACATTAATATGTGTAAGATATATGAAGATATTCAGAAAGTAGGAATTTTGAAAGTCCAAGATACAAGGTGGTGTGGGTTTTTTTTTAATTTTTATTTATTACACTGCTTGAAATTACTGTTATGAAAAATTTAATTCTAAGGTCAGCATTAATATTCTTTTCATCTGTAGGATATTATCCCCACTATGTACAACAATATACCTTATATATATATGAATATGTTTATAATGACCTATCTCTAGCTTGATGGATTTTCACTCATTTTCTCTAATGAATAACCTGTGTTCAATTCAATTCCATTGAAAACCGCTGGTGTTTTTAATTTCAATTATCACTTCTACTTTTCATGTTATCAGGAAAGGAACAGCTTTTAGTTTAACATCCTGTCTATTGAAATAGAATTAGTTCTTGGGCTTTTTTTTTTCTGATTAGGTTTCTCATCTTAGTTTTCTCAGGACTGGGTTATAAAAAAAAAAAAAGCTTTCACAGCACCTTTTCCTTATTGAAACAGTTCTTGGTTTACATTTTAAAAAATAACTTCTGTGCAATCATATAGAAAAATTTTGTAGATAAACAGTGATGAATGATGAAATATGTTAACTAAAGGTATACCTCAGATCAGACTTATCTGATGATTTCAAGAGGGCTGAAATTTCTTCCTAAATCAGCTTCATATTTTTTTCAGTTATGGCAGAATTAAGCCTTGTAGATCAGAAAATGAAATAGCATTCTCTAGTCTTGTATACCTGAATATACTTGTGAGCCATGAGAGCTAATAATGGTGGTGAAGAAATATTTTCCCTATTGTTTGTAGAAGCTACATGGGATGAAAGAAATAAGGAGTAAATCAAAAGGAAGGTGTTTTTTTCTGAAATGGTCAGGGATAGTTATCTCAGATAGTCTTTTGTCCCAGTCCCTATTGTAAAGCCTTCCTATTAATTTGCTTATTTATGCCTACAGGTGTAAAGCATAAGCAGTTTTTAATGAACAACCTAGAACACAGGAGGCATCTCCAAATGTAATGTCCTGATTACTGGGTCTAAAGGGACATCGTTCCTTTCAATCACTCCTCCCTGATCTAAAGTAGGGTATATTTACTCTAGCTACAGGCTTACAGGGGCAACACCTGGGATTGTTACGTTATCATTTCTGTCACAGCAGCTGAGGAGTATTTTAGAGCTCAGTGGGAACAGTCTGTATTTCTAGGAATGTTGTGGAAGTCAGTGGATTTCATAGCATCAGTCTCCATTGACATCCATTGGTGAAATACATGTTAAGAACTCCTTTCAAGCCTTGTCTGTCTCATCAGGTAAAACACAAAAAAATTTGCTTCTTGAAGAGTTACGATAACGCTTCCAGTGGCACAGAAAAGATGTACAAGATTTTGAAGCTCGCACCGAAAGATACTCTACTGAACAAAAGCCTCTTCCCACCCCCTACTTACTGTGGCAGTTTCAGGGGAAAACAAGCATAAATAAAGGAACTGGCTCACATCCAGCATGTGTGGCTTCACACAGTAAATAACAATCAACACTTTGGCTGCTTCCATGATGCAGTGGGCAAGGTGCCAACAATGCTTTTAATCAGCGCCGCTCTTTGTTTAGGAATGCCCACTAACTAGTGTAATTTTTAGTTTCCTATTATTAGCACTGGCAGTAAACCAAAAGTAAACAACATGAAAAAAGATTTGGACTTAAAAGCTTACCCCAGAGCTTGACGCTTTAGGGATGAGTCCCTGGCATCTGACAGGTGCTTATGGTTTCTGCCCTTGCTTGTCACTACAGGAGGGCATTTTACAATCCCGACTTTGCAAATAGGCAGGAGCCATAATTAATTTAAATGTAGCAGAACCCATGTTTCAAATACTGAGTGGTGCCGTTTGCTGTAAGCACTCTGGCAAAGACAAAACAGTCAGCCTCTTGGGAGAAGCTGTATTTAGGTGAGCACTGTGTCTGTGACTTGCCTTTCACATGTTCTCATGTGAGTGCTTCTGATCAGGTCCCTCTGAACTCAATGAAATCCTGAGTGAGAGAGGAAGAATAGGTCCTTGCTGGCAAGTGCTGAGCACTCAGGTGCACTCCCTCAGACCCACTCAAGTGATTCACTTGAGTAGAATGAAGGTCATCACCATTCCCTAATGGCAACATTTGGTATAAGTCAATTCCTTACTTTAAAACCCCATAGGCCTTTATTTTGTTTTTCTTACACGAGGGAGTCAGAATTTAGAAGCTCAGTGGTGCTTCAGTTTTCCCTAGAAGCTCCTTGTACCCTCAAAGAGTGGAAGATTCACTAAGGAGGAAACTGTACTAATAACCTTCTGCTAAAGGTTAGCAGGTTCACACTATCTTGATTACTAACATTTTATAGCCGTATCTGAAAATGAGAAAGCCTCACTTTAGCACAAGGCATTTATGACACCATTTTGGTGTCAGGGTTGAAAAAAAGAACTATATTCTCTCTAAAATGTTGATCTGATTTTTTTGTTCGTCAGTCAACTGGATGCTGATATTAACTACTGATACCAATGCAAATTTTCATTTTAATCATGAAGAACACTGTGAGTTTTGCATTCCTTGGACATATCTGCATGAAAGACACTCAGCCTGAAAGTGTGTCCTAACTCACATTATTTCAGTATTTTTCAGAGTGGTGGTTCTTTGTAGCTTTCAAAGATATGCAATGGTAAAGGCAGACAGATCAATATTTGCTTAGTGCTAACTACAATGGAAAGCACCAAGGAATTTCAGCTCCTACAGAATCCTGTCAGCTCACAGAAATGGCAAAAAGCATGAATGTCAGTGGGGAACACGTTAGAAACTGGAAATCAAACACTGTACTCATTATTTATATTTTATATAGTAATACATTTATCCCTTAACAAAGGATTTTGCTTTCTCCACTAACAACACTTTCTCTCAGGGGAAGGGCCCTAGTATTGCAAACATAAGAACAAAAGTGCTTAATAAATATTTATAAAAATGAGACCGACATTGGCATAAACAGGGCCTGATTCACCCAGTACAGTGGTGAAAATCAGAAGTAATTGAGGCAATGACATGTATGAATCAACTGTGAGTGAGAGAAAGATGTGGTCCATAGGAAGAAATGCTTCTTCCATGGTCACACAGTGAGAGAAATGTTCCTCATCCTGGAGTCTCTCTGGCATTGTGTCTACTACAGGCTTCCCTGTCCATGTATGAAAACATCACTGTCACATCTGTGGTCTTCCAGCCTGCCAGCATACCATTCCAACATCTGAAGAGGTCACCAGAGCAGGTGTCTGTGATATAGAGAATGATGGTCCATCACTAGAGCTCTGCTGTTTATGGTCATCGTGGAAGGGCCAGTGTGGGCTCCAGGGCAATGCTTTGGGCCATAAATCTAAATACTTTTGAGAAGCAGGAGTGAACAGTTCCATGAGATAGGGGAAGATCTACCATTGCTACTTACAAATGAGGTACCCTTTCTATATTTCAGTAAAAGACATGAGAAAAGCAACAGAATGGAATGGAAGTTTAATCAGGAATATGAACTGATACATTTTTTTAGAACAGCAAGAAATCTAAATAAACTACATAAGTCTCCTTTAGACTGTTCTGAAGCTTTCCCTGTCTCACCTGTGGGTACCTGATACGTTGCTTTTGGCAGCATATCTAAATTTTGTAGCATAAGTCAAATTATTTGAACTGAATACTGAGATAAACCTAAATAAATGTTGATTGATAATTGCTGGCATATTTTTTTGTAAAAACATGAACAGCATAGAGAAATAAAAAATAAGCAGAAGACATCTCCCAGTTAGAACAGACAACAAGAAAGGGAAAGGATAGCTAGAAAATCAGACACATCTGAAAAAGAGTTATCTATCATACAGGGTAGGCCTAAGAAAGAGATATAATTTCTCATTGTAGTGTCATTCCTTATGGAGATTCATTAAGGATGAAATTACTGGGCATAAAAACTTCTTGCAAACCTGCTAAATTTATGGCACATAAAATTTGTCTTTGTTCCGTAACTGCAGCTCCTGAGAATGGAATCAGAAAATAAGGCTGTTATAGCCTGGGCTCCGTTACAGGGGATGGTATGACGTCTCTTGTTCAGTGAAACAGATGTTATATGACTTGATTTATTCATTTTCAACACTACTGGAAGTGTAGTGGATTTTTTTTGGAAGTCAGATACAGTGTGCTTATTTGATCAAATCTGAGGGATGAGATGAGACTCAAATATAGAGAATTATACTACTTAGAGACAAGGAACAGGAAAAGTAACTGATCCCTGTGCATAAGCTTCTACCCTGTTCAGGGACTGTTGAGTGTTGAGACAGTTACATTAATAGCAAAGGAATTGGTTTCAATCTTAGTATCCTAATTAAGTCTTTGCTGGGAAATGGAGCAAGAAACTTTCTAGAGGGGCCTAAGTTTTCCCAAAAGCTGCTGTTCCCAGGAACTGTGAATGCAGAAGGCAATGACCTAATGGAGAATGGCATCTCATTTGCAGAGCAAAACCTGAGACCTACAGTTTCAGGTCTCTTGGTGACCAACTGGGAGGTCTGAAGAGGCCCAAGCATGCTCCCAGATGAATGGAGGGAATACTTAGATTGGGATGCATACTCCTTCATGGCTTATAAATGTAGGAAGAAAGAAAAAATTATTCTGAAGAAGCCAGGAGGATCATATTTTCCAGCACAGGGCAACAGGGACAGGTACTTGCTTATTTAGTGGTATAAAAAAAAAAAAAAAAGATAAGTAGACTAAATTTTGGCGTTGCCTCATGGAAATATCTTCCTCTGGGACTGGACTGGAAGATTTTTGAGACAATTACCACTAAATTACAGTAGTCTGACAGACTGAAGGAATGTGCTGTTCTTTTCATCACAGACAGCTAAGGTGGTGGTGGACGAATCAGCTGAACAAAATCTTAATTGCTGTGTTTCCATCTAGAGCTCTGGAATCCTTGAGAAGGGGTCTTATAGTGAAAAATACATCGAGAGGGTCAAAAATCTCACTGATTTTTAGGCATGCTCCATTAAAATCAATGAAGATTTGCAACTGACTTTAAGAGAAGCAGGATTTTAGCCTGGAAAAATAACAACATAAATTCAGGTGTTAAGTATTACAAGTATCCAGAATTGGTGAATCTAAAGGGGTAATTAAAAACTGATAAACAAATTTTCTATTGCTCTCTGGTGTCAAGTTGAATCTAATTTTGCACCTGATTTCATATTAAAGTTCTCTATCGATTTATGTCATGTCACTTCTTTCTCCTCTTGCTCTGGAAGAAGGTAAAAAACATTGCCTGGTTTAAAACTTTGTTAATAGTAATGAATCACACATTGTGCTGAGTGATATGGAGAAACACAGCTAAAGAGCTTTTGGCCTAAAACCTTAGGAAAGAGGTGAAACTGGAGCATCCAGTAGGATACTATGGCAATTCAGTTACAGAAACTGGATTTCCTGTCCATTGATCCAAACCTGTACAGTAAGTGTCCTGCACACCTAGATCCAGTGTTTATTACTGACACTTTTAGTTACAAACACAGTCATGTGCCTCTTGCCATAATACTTGTAATTGCTGGCAGATAGCGTGCAGAGATAAATATTGCTATACTCAGCTACTGGGGGTTTACTTGTAAAAATTATTCTTGACACTTCTTTTAGTGAGGTCACAGTGAAGCTGGTTACAGAGATGCATAAATGGAGTAAGTAAATCACTGTTAGAGATACCATGTAGATCAGAGTGTTTTCAGACATGAGGTTACTGTTATTTCCACTTGACAGATATGGAGCTTAGTCATAGAGTGGTAAAGAGTCTTGCTCAAATATACTGCCCACAGAACACACATTTTACTCTTAACGCTGAGGAATGCAATGTTCATTTTTCTCTCCCGTAAGGGTGAACTTTGCTATCTCCAGCTCCTGGGAAAGTTCAGTTTCCCACAGCCACCAGCCCCCCTACGGGTGCTCCCCACTTTGTTCCCAGGACATGTCTGAGGAGGCGTTGATCAAAGGCTGAGAAGCAATCTCTCAGATAGCCAGGGACACTCTAAAAGGTTTTGGCTGTCGGAACAGAGACATTAAATTAGGCAGTTGTCAATGTGGAAGCCGTGCAGGGAGTGAAGCACTGGTATAATGCTCTCTTGCAACCCAGAAGGCTTTTTAGTATGATAGTTAAGGCTTTTAAAGGTGTGCAGCAGTTAATAAGCCAGCCGGAGAGGCAAACGGCTAGAGTCTTTAGACTTCTTGTTCCATGCTGTGTTTACTGAATCATGCTGTCTTCTGAGTTATTGCCTCCTATTTCTTCTGTTATACTCTCCATATCTAAGGTCCTTTAAGTATATTTCACAATGGAATTGATTGGGTTGAATAAATTCCCTTACTTGAAAGTTAACACGAGAATCATTCACATAATTGGAGTGAAGAGCAACTGCGTAAATGTAGAGCTGATCTAAAGAATATTAGCTTTGTTAGATATTGGATTTTAGACTTTCACTCAAAGGTAAAAGCAGGTTGGCCCAAGACTTGTAATAAACTTCTATGACACTGAAAGGCTGAACTTCGTACTCTGGCACTTGTCATTTGCTGGTTTATTTGAACAATTGTCAGTGTTTATTCTCAGCACAGATGTAGATCTAAATAAATTTCAAAGCAGAAATGAATCTTATTGAAATCAAGAAAGGATTTTTGATGGTTTCACTGCTTTCTGACAAAACCTACACATTGCTGATTTTGTTTAAACTGATCAGGAATTTAAGCAAGAAAAAACATTACTTGGAAATTCCTGACATCCAGAACAGATCCCTGAGTCCAACACAAATAAGATTGTGTCTGTAAAGTTTTAAAGTAATCAGGACTCTAATAGTCAAACCGCAACACCCAGAAGTATCACCAGAAGATGTATTTATTCCCCCTCCTCTCATTTGGCAGGCTTAGGATGCCCACCTGAAGATGTGTGTCCACTTCATGTCTCTGAGTTGCAGTGTAACAGGGAGATAACAGTACAGGATTTAATATGGAATTATTGTATTTTATATAAAAACTCTTCAGAAAATCCTTAGCAAGAAATCCTAGTAGAGGGATTTTTTGAACAGTTTTCTCAAATAACGAATTTGCTCACTAAAACATTTTATGCTAAGCTGTGTGTTATAATGTCCAGTGTTTATAGCAGTTCTAATTAATATTCATCTCAGCTTATGAAGAAATGGAGACAGGTGAGAGAAAGGAAAATTAGAGGTGTCTACTCATTATACTTTTCAATTACAAACTCATCAATGGTGTATTGCACCAGATTTTACTTCTCTAATGTTAGTGAATACCCAGAAACAAAAATCCAACAATTTCACATAATTCAAGTACCAAGCTTTGTAATGCTTAGTCCAGTTGCAGCAAAAAGTAGCTACAGTGAGCTGTAGCCAAAGAAGATATTTTGCTGCTCATATTCCAGTACATAAACATTTATATTCCTCAGATATCACATACTGACAGACATGAAAGCTCTGTGGGGGAAAACAGCTCTGCCAGCAGATGAGTTACCCTGAGCAGCTGCCTGGCAGAGCAGAAGGTATATACCGTGCATCACGTGTCAGCTTGGCATGACTGATGGCACACTGAGAGCACACCAGAGCGCAGGATAGGGTGCTGACAATTCTGAATGGGAGGGACAGACAAGCACACAGAGCACACAAATGACAATATTGGGAGGGACAGACAAGCACACAAATGTCTAATACTGACATTTTAGAATAAAGAACTTTAGAGATATTTGGTGTTCTTCACTATTACTGATACTGGGTGCTTAAAATCACACTATTTTTATATGCTGCTTAATTAGCAACTGAGCATCTACATTTTTCAGAGATAACTCAGAAGTAAGTGATCACTATTATGAAGACAGTCCTTGGTATGCTAGATGACAGGTTTTCCCTAGTGAACATGATGTGAAGTATCTCCATGAACAGCAGTAAGTCATGAGATGAATAGAAGTGCAGGACTGAGTTCATTATTAACCTTCAAAAAGAAGATTTCAATCTCTGCCAGCAACGGCGAGACTAATTGAATATTTCCGCTGAACACATTAAGGTCTGTAAATTTGTGACAACTGACAGCTATATGCTAGGTTTGTCAAACTGTACCTCCAAATTATTTTTGCTCTTTTATGTGAAAAGTTTCTAGTTGCTTGAACAACTCGAGAAGGAGATATATAATGAATGTAAGCATTATTTATTTCTCTGTTCATTAAAAGATTTTCACATAGCTTTGTTTGAAACACAGAAAAGTTCTCTCTAAGCCCCTAGTAAATTAATGACAGTGTTTTTGAAATATAATAACAAAATTCTGCTTTAGCAAGGTATTTTTTTTTAGGTTTTTCTTCAGTCATATAGAATTTAGAAAACGTGATCTGAAATACAACTGGTAAATAATAAATATTTTAAAAAATGGAGATTTGAGCAATGTGCATTATACATGTCTTCAGAAACTCTCTCTAGATAGAAAAAGATGGTTTACAGAAGTCTGTCTGTTGACAGCAGACATGATATCCAACTTCTAGGTTTACTTGCTGGGAGTTTCATTATGCTGTTGACTCATATTTAGCTTATTAAGGCTAAGCAAATCACAGGGGGTTTCTAACTTCAGGAGATGTTAATTTCCAGTTTGAATTATTACTCTCTTATTTTTTAGTATGATTCAGAAATTATTTTATTTCTCTTCATTTTATTGGCATTTCTATGTTTCAAGTTTAACAGGTTTATATGCACGAGGCACAACCCATTCAGGTGTCATCACTGGCACCTTTTCTGTTTGAAAATACAAGTTATCAGTGTTTCTTTGTATATACATCCTCTTTGTGTCCACAACACTGCTGTTCATACACTGTGCAGAGGGCTCAGCGACTCCGTACAAACTGGCAGCACAATGGGCATGTTTCATGCACTGTTACCCAGTAGAGCAACCCATCCATCCTGTTTGATATTCAGAGTCACAGAGGGATATAGGTCAAATGGTTTTAGTGTTGTTTATATAACTTCATGTAACCCAGGGACTTCTACAGACAGCCATCAAATCTTGAGGGGAAAGCAACTGCACTGACTGCTGGTGAAATGAAATCTTGCTTGCTGTCCTAGGGCACATAGGAAAGGGTGAAAATAATTTTTAATGTCTAAGTTACCTTATCTACAAGAACAATCTATGGAGGACCAACGTGAGGTGCAAAATACGCTTGCACTAGTCACTCAGGCTCAGTTTTGTTTTGTTTCTCTCTCTTCTCATCTGTATTAATCTCGAATACGCATTTATTCATTACAATACAAACATATGGTGTCTGTCTAGAACTGAAAGGGATCACAACGAACTGAAGAGATCTTATTGACTCTATGAGATGGGGGACACTGATGACCCAGAGGTAGCTGATCCAAGCTTAAGTGGTATTTCTTGTAGTGTGAAACCTTCTGTTTCATAATACACGGCGTTCCAGAGGTATCAGTTAAGAGGATTATGTTGCTCCTTGTCATGCTCTAGAACAGGTGGAAAAGGTTAGTAAGGAAGCAAAGAAAGTGGAATGGATTTTCAAAATCTTATAGGATCCTGATCTGTTCAGGTCATCACAGAGGTATTCAAACTCATTGCATCACCCATTTTTCTAATCTCTTTTATAGTCAGATGCCTATGTCCCTTGACAGCTTTTAGTGCCTCACAAATGTAATGCAAGGGGACACATTTTCCACTGGTACTACATAAATTCTAATCAACACATTGATTGTTTTAGAAACTATATTTGAAAAACAGAAGTAAAAGACAGAACTATACATTTCTACTGGTCATAGATCAGAAGCTGTGCAAACAGAATAGCCATAAAGGTAAAAATCATCCATGTACAGGACACTGAGATTCATTTCTCATACATCCTTTCTTACCAAGTAAGTTCCAATAACAATGAGAAAATCAAATATATTTAGTGTTTCTAGAATATCAGGTATACAAATATATAAGAAAAGTTAAACCAGTCTGGAAACTTTAACTTCATTACCCTCAAAATTACATTAAGGTGTTTCAGTTTCTGGCATAAGTTAGTGTGTGCACTGCAAAATGCACAGTATATACCTAATCGTCATCATTAAACAAAAATTTGAAGGAGTAGAGAAATTATTTATGAAGTGAAAATTATTTTTATTCAGTGAACCAACTCAATTTTCCTCTTCTAATTCCTAATTACTTTTATCAAAATTATAATTTTTCTTTCACTTTTTAAAATTCTGTTTACATGGGAAAATGCCCTAACTACCAGGCTGTTATACCAAATGTAGATAAAACTGCCTTGTTCTTTCATGCACCTATTCCCAGCAGTTCACTGTAGCTCATGAAGGTGTCTAATATTTAGACCCACAGGCTTTGGAGAGGGATACACATTCAGGTAAATACTTGTACCTGGTGCTTTATATTAGGCAGCCTAAGTGTCTTTCTTAATTGCAGTTCATAGGCTTTATCTCTGAATAAACGGACTGTAATGAGAGCTGGTGCTAATCTTGTTTTCTACATCATACCACTGGGTCTAGCACAGAAAATTTTAGAGAGCTTTTAACATGTAATATGAGCACTTATCATATGAGGTCTAGAATTGGTGTTTGAAGATCAGCATCAAAACTATGAATTTGTCTTCTTGTGAGCTAATGACATAAGAGTCTGTTTATCAGTGATCCCAAATTATTTTTTAATGTTAGAGTGTCAACATTACTTAGATACAAAACCATATCAAAGGTCAGCCTGAATTTCCACAGGAAGTATTAATGAAGATTTTATTTATTTATGGAAGTTTTTTACAGCTAAGAATGTGAAAATTGATAATGTAAGTGTACTGAGGTTTTGAAAGGATTGGGCTGCTGTGCACAATACAGAAACAGCGATTAATTTCAAACCAAAAAATAAACCTGTGTATTAAATTTTTTATCTAATCTGAATGTGGCCAGTTCAGATCACAAACTGATCAAACTGTTCACTGGAAGGGACCTCTGGCGGTCATATAGTCCAGCTATGAGTATTCTTACAGTTGGGTATTTAGATATACCTTAGACAGGTAAACTCACACTAAATGAACCGTAACTTTTTATTCCCTACTCATTAGAGTAGAGGTATAGCTAATCAGATAAAACAAGCACTTTCTCCTCACTTATTTTTATCTGTAAGACACTAACAGAAGAACAAACAAAAGAGAAGGAATTTTCCAGAAAAGGAGAATGAGAATAGTTGTATTTTATCATGCCAGACTCAAATGCTGTAGACTATCAATAAATGAGCCATAAAAGCTACAAAATGAGATTTCATTAAACTTTCTGTGAGAGTCACAAATGCAACATGCAGTAATACAATGCTTCCATCAGACCATAATTGAAATGGGAAAATCTTTGAATAAATCAGCATGTTTTGACTTATGCATAAATGTATTCTTAGGTGGATGGAGAGTGTGATGGGGGAACCTATATTTGAGCTGCAACATTATCGGAGTTATTATCTTAATGTAATTGTTTGCCTCATTTGCTAACAGCGATATGGAAGAATGGTGTCTTAGAAATGTTGTTTTCTCAATGAATGTCACAAGTATGGAGCTGCCTGTTTAAAAATACAGTATGTATTCAGGGACATTTTTATGCATGCATGACTTAAATTTACACTTTCTGTGATATACAGCTGAACAAGATCAATATACATCCAAAATGCTTTAACTTTTCTGGGAAAGTCTAGTAGTTTCCCAACACAGTTTGACAGAAGTTTTGGTGAGAATAATCAACAAAAATTAAAAGATCATTAACATTTAAGTTTAGCACAGGAACATCTTTGTGCAGCAAAAGCATTATCAAAGTATTTTTAAAATGGAAATGTGCCATAGCTCAGGGATGTTTTTAAAACTGAGAGACCTATCAATGGACAAAAGAGAAAGGAAGACCACATGTTGAGTGCATGCTTGATAGTCTGTGCAATTTATTGTGAAGTACCACTTGTACTAGGCCTACCACAGAGCCATTGGTTTGAAAGGTTAATGACTACAGCAATCACAATTTCAATTTACAAGAAATGGGATGACAGGAAGCCAAATACAAAATGGAGAGGTCCCACTGTGATGGCAGCCGAGCAACAATTCATCAACAAGAGTGCAGGGACACTGTAAAACCAGAGTGCTGGGGACAACTTTTTGAGCCTGGGGAAAGCTTAGGACTTCCGTTAAGCTAATCTTTGAAGGATAGTCTAGAAACTTTAAAATGGCTAAATTATGAAATATAGGCACAAATCTCTCTTGATGCTTTTTCTTGTAATAGTTAGGTAATCTGAAGATGCTTTTTCCCACCTCTTTACATGTGATATAGTTTATCTCCTTTTGTGTTTTAAATGTTGACTTTGACTACTAACAAAACACTCATTGCCTGTAGGCATTTCACTACTCTTGGGCCTTTCCTGCAGTTATCCTCTACTTCTTGTTTCCTAGAGCATCAATGATACTACAGTGTGATCTGAGACTTTCTGAAACTTTCAGGTGTGTACACACACACAGAGATGCTATCTGAGACCCTATGCTCCTTCTGCTTGATGGAGCGTTACATGCTGGATTTGGCATATAATTTGCCTACACCAGAAAATCAAATTGATGAAAATATCTTTAAAGGTTTGTCTTTTTATTTTTGTATAAGTAAAAATCACAAAATAAATCAAACTTTGTGATCATCAACCCTACAGAAATACAGGAGTGCTTTCTGCTTTCTCATCTGATGTCAGTCAGAAGTATAAGTAAGTAATTTGAAATCATAAATGATAACTGGAGATAAGCTGTGAGAAGTTCTGGTCATCCCTATCTCAGACATCCTAGAACTAGACAGGATTCAGGGAAATCAACAGGCTGGAGTGAAATTATATGGACAAAAACTTTTCAGTTCGAAAAAGAAGGACCTAAGTTGGAAATTAGAGGTGTGTAGAAACCCGAATATTTTGGAGAACTAATGGTAGTTGTTACTCATTTTCTCATAGAAGAAATACTATAGATATCCATATGAGGAAGAATCATGTCCCTCAAGACGCTGGCAGTAAAGAAACCCCAAGTCCTTCTCTGTAAAGCTGGTTTCCATCTGGGCAGCCCCCAGTATATATTGGTGCATGAAGCCCATGCATGAAGCAAACAGGGGTGGAGACACTGGCAGGATAGTGTTAAGCTGGATCAGAAAGAAGGGGAGCAAGATGGGAGGTGGCTCGTGGCAGACAGAAGTGGATGACTGAGCACTGTCAGGGGGAGACCATCTAAGCGCAGGTCATGGGAGGCACTTTAATGCCATCCTGTATCAGGACCCACCAAAGCTGCTCAAACTGTATTTGGAAAAGGCTAGCTGTGTCACAGGAAAGATGAACTAATCCACATGGGCAAGCTGCTCATAGAGCTGTAGAGCAGTAGAAACTGATAAATATGAGAAACAAAACAAACTCTAACTTAGCCAAAAGTTTTGAAGTCTAATGCTTGGGCTAAAGAATACTGCTTTAAATTGATTTATAACAGTCACCAGCCCTAGGCATGTTTTACAGCATTTCTGAAGAGAATTGATAATTTTGCAATTATATTAAACACAAAAAAAACTGAAGCTCATGCTCGTAGGCTCCGAATAGTTAAAGATATTTATACATGCATGTCTTGAACTATGATGTACCGATAAGGAAATGAAACACCTGAATAAAATATTACCATGTATTACCATTGACATTCCTTTGATGTAAGTAGAACTTATATTTTAGAATACAAAAGAATGTAAAGAGCAGTAATTCCTCTTTTCAAAAAATGATAAACCACCAATCAATTAAAATACTTTCTTATATTCTCTTTTTCCATACCTCATTTTATGCAGAAAATTATTAAGGTCCTTAATTTCTGACACTCTAAAAATAATTATTCTTAGAGAAACAGGCAGAAGGCTTATTTTACCCACTATACATTGTACCGTTTTGCCTTAGATAATTAGGGACATTAGTTCATGATTTCAGTACCTACGGAATACTGTCTGGGAATGTTCTCTGATACCCTAAGGAAATTACAAGCTTTTAAGAGTAATCACTGGTAATCACTAACATGCCAACATTATATACCTTCTAATACTGAGGATGATATACAGACAGCACATATTAAGTGACTCTGTATTTTACTTGCATTTTAAGCTTTCGATAAAAATGTAGTTTTAAAACTTGCAAAACAAAAATTTCAATACAAAATGCATGCTATCTAAGAATTTTAACATATACAGTTCTTGTACAAGCTATTGAAAAATCTCTCTGATTCCATAGTTGAGCTTCATTGTGTTTTTAGCATTATTATACTTTGTTGCACAGTTTCGCTTGTATGGTAAATGCCAAGGGCAAGAAGGCGACCCTTTACTAAGGGTGAGAAAAAATCTAAACCAGAAAGTGATAAATGTAATTAAATTTATCTTAACCTTTAGATCAGTGGGATGCTGCACAGTTTCAGTACTCACAACTGAATACATAGATTAACATTATTACTCACGATTTGCAAGCAATTATTATTCAAGTTTTTTTAATAGAAAGTATTCTCTATCCAATGTTAATGGCATAGAATACCCTATAGAAGTGTTAATCACATGAAAGGTAGTAGAATAAAACAAAGACAAAAAGGCTTTTTTTAAAGAAAGCAGCCTTGTTTGGTATTTATGGGGGAGGTTTGTGGTGTGGTGGTTGGGTTTTTTTTGTTGTGGTTTTTTTTGTTGTTGTTGTGTTTTTTTTTTTTTTTTTTTAGTATTAATAAAATCAGGGGCAGCTTTTACTTTTGGACATGTGCCTCTCAGGACATGGAGAAGGCCGAGG
>NW_010232983.1:0-1703 GCF_000690775.1 Eurypyga helias | reverse complement strand
GGGCCCCTCTTCCCCCCAGGGCTTCGTCCCGTGGGGCTGCAGCCGGCTCCCACTGCTGTATCCCCGCTCCCTGTAATCCTGGCCCACGCGCTCCCAGTCAGCTCCTCGTCCATCCCCATCGGAATTCCACGCGCTCCAGCGGGTGTCGGGCACAGAGAGCAGCAGCCCCTCCCCCCGGCCCCGGCCTTGCTGCCTGAAGAGCCGGGATCCTTCCCAAAGAACCTGGATCCTTCCCAAAGAGCCGGGATCCTTCCTAAAGAGCCAGGATCCTTCCCAAAGAGATGGGATCCTGCCTAAAGAACCTGGATCCTTCCCAAAGAGCCATGATCCTTCCCAAAGAGCTGGGATCCTTCCTGAAGAACCTGAATCCTTCCCAAAGAGCCAGGACACTTCCCAAAGACCCAGAATGCTTTGCAAAGAGCCGGGATCCTTCCCAAAGAACTGGGATCATTCCCAAACAGCAGGGATGCTTCCCAAAGAGCCCTGATCCTTCCTAAACAGCTGGGATCCTTCCCGAGGATGCAGGATCCTTCCCAAACAGCCGTGATCCTTCCCAAATAGCTGTAATCCTCCCTGAAGAGGCAGGATCCTTCCTAAAGAGCTGGGATCATTCCTAAAGAGCTGTGATGCTTCCTGAAGAACCATGATCCCTCCTGAAGAGCCGGGATCCTCCTCGAAGAGCTGGGATCCTTCCCAAAGAGCTGGGATCCTCCTTGAAGAGCTGGGATCCTTCCAGAATAGAAGAGCTGGGATCCTCCTCGAAGAGCTGGGATCCTTCCCAAAGAGCTGGGATCCTCCTTGAAGAGCTGGGATCCTTCCTGAAGAGCTGTGATCCTTCCTGAAGAGCCGTGATGCTCCACAAAGAGCCATGATCCTTCCCAAAGAGCTGGGATCCTCCCCGAAAAGCCAGGATCCTTCCCGAGGAGCTGGGATCGTCCACGAAGAGCCATGATCATTTCCAAAGAGCCGGGATCCTCCCCGAAAAGCCAGGATCCTTCCCGAGGAGCTGGGATCGTCCACGAAGAGCCATGATCCTTTCCAAAGAGCCGGGATCCTTCCCAAAGAGCCGGAATTCTCCCCAAAGAGCCATGATCCTTCACAAAGAGCCGTGATCTTCCCCGAAGAGCCGTGATCCTTCCCAAAGAGTTGGGATCGTCCCCAAAGAGCTGTGATCCTCCCCGAAGAGCCATGATCCTTTCCAAAGAGCCGGGATCCTTCCCAAAGAGCCGGAATTCTCCCCAAAGAGCAGGGATGCTTCCCAAAGAGCCCTGATCCTTCCTAAACAGCTGGGATCCTTCCCGAGGATGCAGGATCCTTCCCAAACAGCCGTGATCCTTCCCAAATAGCTGTAATCCTCCCTGAAGAGGCAGGATCCTTCCTAAAGAGCTGGGATCATTCCTAAAGAGCTGTGATGCTTCCTGAAGAGCCATGATCCCTTGGGTATTCTCCCCAAAGAGGCGGGATCCTTCCCAAAGAGCCAGGATCCTTCCCAAGTAGCCATGATCCTTCCCAAAGATCCTCCCTGAAGACCTGGGATCCTCCCTGAGGAGTCGGGATCCTTCCCGAGGAGCCGGGATCCTCCCTGAAGAGCTGGGATCTTTCCCGAGGAGTTTGGATTCTCCCCAAAGAGTTGGGATCGTCCCTGAAGAGCCGGGATCCTTCCCAAGGAGTCGTGATCCTCCCCAAAGAGCCCGGATCCTCCC
>NW_010232982.1:2984-4431 GCF_000690775.1 Eurypyga helias | reverse complement strand
GCGGGAGCCCGGGCTGCGCAGGCCGCCGGCCCGCGCGCGGCAGCGCCGGTTCAGTTCTTCCTCACCGTAGGGCTGGGTGCTGCCGTTACGTGTGCTGTTTCCCTCCTTGTTTGTGTTTTAAAAGTAGCCGAGGTGCGTTTTTCTCCCGTTCTCTGACGCGTGTGGGAAGAAATGCGGGTCGCCCGCGTCGTTAACGGAGACGAGAGCCTACAAACAGCACAGCCTGACGTTAAACGTGCGACAGAGCTCAACCGCAAAACGGGACCGCTCTTGATAAAACCATGAGGAGGCCCTCGCACTGGGTCCAACACCGACGTTCCTCTGGGCCACAGCGGAGGGCTGCTGGGGAAAGAGGCCTGGAAGGGACTGTGCTCCTGGCAGGAAGCCGGGAGTGACCAGCTGAATCCGTAGGCCCTCTGGCCCTGGCAGTTCTCTCTGAGGCTGGCCTGACCCAGGCCGTTCCCTCTCCCATTACGTGAATTTTTGAGCCACCTGAATAGTGATGGCAAAGAAGTGCTTTTCCGGTACTTGCACTTGTACAGGAAATGGCGTACTTAGCCCAGCGATTAGAGCAGGGCACGGGGCTTTGGCGTTGTCTCCCAGCTCTGTCACTGATACCGTGTGAACAGTCACATGCCCCAGCCTGTCAGCACGTGCACTTTTCCACATCTGAAGTGAGAGCAACATCCTGCTTCTTAGAAATCAAGCTGGACTTAAAAGGTGTTTTAACATCTCTGAATGAGAAGGTCTGTGCAATAGACAGGTGAGACAGGTAATAACGTTATGCTATAGCTCAAATTGTGGTTGTCTGTATGGGCCAGATCAGATAGCATTAACAGGAAGATTACTGAAAGCTGGTTAAATCAAGGCACTCACCATGGAAGGACTTGCAGGTGGAGGACCCCCTCCCCTGCTGCGCTCTAAAAGTGATGAACATTGTTTGAAATCCACCTGGCACTTGGTTACTAATGCTGTTCCTCAGCGATGGATACTGAGATGCATTCCAAACTTGACCCAGCAAGGCTCAGAGAAACCCGCTCTTACTTTTGAAATTCGCTTTGTTTTTATCAGGGGGTTGGATCTGAGGTCAATTCCACCCTAAATTATTTGATGACTGTTACAAAAGAGTGGCGAATTTCACTCAGAATGTTTTTTGAAGGCAGAGAAATTGAAATCAGCTGTATCTGTACCCTGATGAACAGTGGAGGGCAGCTGCTTAAACCATGACATGATTTGCAAGAGAACTGGACAACAACAGGTAGGTTCCTCCACTTTCCTAATTTCATTTTATGATTCTTATGTTCCATAGAGATTGCGTGAACACGCTCTCTGTCCCCTCCCAAAATCAAATAAATGAAGATCATTCTCAGGGGGCACACTTAGTGTTTTCATGTGCAGTGTCACTTGGATTATATCAAATAGATGAACAGAACTCTGAAAATAATCC
>NW_010232982.1:0-2944 GCF_000690775.1 Eurypyga helias | reverse complement strand
TCCCTATTTGCACCACTGAGTGAGTTGTAAGGATGGGTTAGAGGAACACGAACAACTTAAAAAAATTGCTTTTCGTTTCCCGTCTGAGTAATAGCAATCCTCTCAAACAACATAAGCGGGCTACAAAAAGGCATCGATGGTGCAGTATCTAGGTCAGTGTGCCTATATTTGACCTTTCATTCTGGTTGCAGGGTTTCACTATTACTCATTGTCTTTTAACAGATCAAGGTTGGGTTTTTTTCATCAGGGACATCATTCTACTCAAAATGTGCAGCTTGCACGTAAATACCATGTAAGACAGAAAAGCATCCATACTCCCAATAAGGGAGAGGTCAAAAAAGAGTGGAGTATGGGGTCTTCTAACATTTCAGTTAGGTTGTGAGGGTGGTTAGCTGGGGAGAGGTGATGGTGCAGAGAGCAAGCAAGTGCACAATTAGTACAGAAATGAAAGTGATTTTTCCTTTTAAAGGTACGGAACTGACTATGAACAGGGCTAATTAGCATTTTAAGAGCTTTCTTCATGCATAAAGTCCTTGTTGCAGCAGGAAATGAAATAATCCTAGTAATTTTTCTTTAGTAAGACTTTTATTGCAGACTCCATTTTCCAAAAAAAAGGTGAGGGGAAAGAAAAACTGCCTGGGAAGCAAATTGTTGGGTATGGGATGATGGAGACCAAGACAACTGAATCAAAAGTGGTAGGGAAGTTGAAAGTACAAAATGTCTGAAGGGAATGGACTAGGGGCAGAATATGTTCTGTGGTAATGTATGTTATTTATAGCATCAAAGATTTGTAGACTAACTTAGGTTGGAAGGGACCACAGGACATCTCTAGGCAAATTTTTACCCAAAGCAGGGTTAGCTGAGTTCAAATCAGAGCGCTCAGGGCTTTAGCCACTTAGGTCTTGAAAACCTCCAAGGGTGGAGATTGCACACTGTCTCTGGACAATTCTTGACTGTCCGCTTGGTGAGAGAGTTTTTGCTTATATCAAGTCACACCTTTTTTAAATTACAATTTATGTCTGTCAGTTTGTCCTCTAATAGGTAGGAGATCTGTGTCACCCTCTCCCTTTCTGCTCCAGGTCAAGCACATCGATGAGCTACTGCCTGTACACTTCTAAATTTTAGCAGTCTAACAGTAAACTGCTCAGTTTGAAGAGACTAAAGGTTGTAGGCAGCTCCATACTGCAGGAGTAGAATAGGTTTTTCCGTCTCTGTTTTAAATTTCAGTTACACCTTTCACCCAAAGCAGCTCAAAGCACTTTGCAACCAATTCACAAATTCCTGTGTAGATGACAGAGGTCATGCCATTGCCCACCTTGACTCAGAAGGAAGCGTGGCATGGCTCACTGCCTAGTACAGCCATACGGTTATGTACAGCCTGAAGCACTGCATAGCATGGGCTGAAGCAGAGATACCTTCCTCAGTCATATGCTTTGTGGGCAGGTTTCTCATGCAGTCTGAAATAATATGTGTAGGAGATGGAAAAAGAAATACCCCAGAGTCAGTATAACTCCTCTTCCTTCTGCTTTCATCTAACCTCTGTAGCCTGGAATTATTCTGGGAAGAGAGTATGTACTTCTAAGAATGGCAGTGGAATGTTGCGTTGTGGGGCCAGAAGGGATGCGTTTTTTCCATTTCATCAGGTCTGTAAAGATGATTTATCTGAAAGTTAATAAAGAGACTGCGAGAGTAGTCTTGCAAATTTGAGACTTCCAGATGATGCTGGAGCCAAGGAATCTGGGTTGGACAGGTGTATGGGTGGTCTATAGCCAGAGGAATAGGATGGCAGTCTTTGGAGACCGCATTGGGTGTCAATTCTTAAAGGATCCATGAAGATCAGGGAAGAAGACATTAGGCGATCTATCCAAAAGTATTCATTCCTGCAGTGAAAAACTTCAACTTCCACGGCAACTGGGAAAAAATTTTGTGTGTGTGTGGGGGAAAAAACCCAAAACAAACCCATCCCAAAAGCCAACCAAACAAAAAAACCCAAACGAGCTCTTCCCTCCAGTGTGTGGTTTCTTCTTGGGAAATAGCTGCACTCAAGTGTTTTTCCTGTTTTGCAACAAATGCCATTTGCATGTTTTTCAGAAGAGTACATGATTTAAATATTTTTGCTGGATTCCTGGAGAGCCTACTGGGTATCAAATACCAAATTAAACATCCTTTTTATTTTAGATGAGTCTCCTGGTATTCCAGGTTCTGTTTGTCTCCGCAGTCTCACACCTTCAGTGTTCCCTATAATACAATTCTTTCAATGTCCTTAGTATGCTGAGGAGTTCTTCTGGAAGATACAAATAATTCTGCCCTGCTGTTCACCACAGCTGTTTATGAGAAGAAAAACTGTGTTTTCTGCACGATCAACTCTGCTGCAGTAAACAGTGTCAGATGTTTATTGCGAAATAGCTACAAATCCTGACTGAACTTGCAGCAACACACACGAATGTATCAAAGTATTCTTGGAAGAACTTTCAGCTCTGTGTGGGTGTTAGTGGTCTGTGAAACACTCATACCGTGTCTTGATTTAACACAGCTTCTTATCCATAAGTTGACAAGTCATGCAAATTAGAGGCTTTTTTTACTACTTTTAGGCTGCCAGAAGTCTCTGAGAACTATGTTTCAAAGAAAGCCTCTTCCCAGTTTCATTCCCATTGCAAAATTCCTACACCCAAGTATGATAGCGGGTATATATTTTCAAGCTTCTCTAAACTCATTCTTTACTAACGCATTTGGATTCACCAACATCTTTAAGGAAAAGTGCTAAGCAGGAACCACCCCTTGCAACTACAGCTCTGAGGTACAGTTTGCAACTGATTTGGACCGACCAATGAATCAAAGCTACTCCCTCAGGGCACCGAGCTGCACATTAACACCTAAACACACCAGCTCTTTTCCTGCCAGGGCTCAGGGTTAGATTGTCTTCTTTGGAGAAGTCTGGAGAGAC
>NW_010232981.1:1695-2149 GCF_000690775.1 Eurypyga helias | reverse complement strand
TCAAGATTTGGGATTACTAGGGCCTAAAGAAAGGACAGAAATGCTGCGTTTTGAGAACGTCTCTCTTAATCTGACCACCTTCACTCTTCAAATTAATTCTCGTTTGTAAGGTTGCGTTGAAAGAGTAGAAACTAAGCATTTGTGCCTTTGCACAAAAAAGTTTCCAGGTAAATTAAACCTCAGACTCGGACCAAGCCGGGTGAGAACCTCCACGCAACGCTAAGATGTTAATTGAGCCTTTACCAGGAGCAGGAGGTTCCCAGGAGGCCGGAAAAACGCAACGTAATTTAAGACAAGCACGTGACATGCTGGAAAACCGGCTGTAGGATGTCTGAGCTTTCTCATTCCGAAGAATTTGAATGGAAAACTACGTCTGGATACTGCTCATACCCTCCTGAACTCACGAGAATTTTTTGCTCTGAAACAATCTCTGTTCCTTCAACAGGATCTCCAT
>NW_010232981.1:0-1409 GCF_000690775.1 Eurypyga helias | reverse complement strand
CCAGTGCAGGAGGAGAATTGGAAAAGACGAGGAAACTCACGGATTGAGATGAAAACAATGTAATAATTGAATATAAATAAAATAGTGATATTAATAATACTAACGATAATATAGCATTAAAACAAATTATACGATTGCTCACCACCTGCCGACCGATACACAACCAGGTCCCAAATAGTGAGGATCAGAGACGGAGAGCCCGCGAGAGCGATCCCGCCCCGCGAGGGCGATCAGAAAAGCCAACCGACGCGCCAATTCCCTAAAAAAACGAACTAACGAACAACCCCGGGCCCCCAGCCCACCCCTGGCTTACGCGCCGAGTGTGACGTTCGACGGAATGCCGTGCCTCCCACTTTGCTCAGTTGGGGTTCGTTGTACGAATTGTGTCCCCCCAACTGCTTGTAGGGAGAAAGTTGGGAAGGCAGGTGAAGCGTCGGAAGTTGGGAATGACCTCGGATTGGTGCAAGCGCTCCCCAGCACCTGCTAAGAAAAACCCACCGGGGTTATCGGGACTCGTCTCAGGGCAAATCCAAATCCAAATCTCAGGGCAGATCCAAAATCTCATACCGGCTGCTGGGAAGCAAATTAAACTTTGCCCTGACTAAAACCAGCACATTTTTAGATATAAAACGACATTAAAAATCACTGAATGGTTTGGGTGGGAAAAGACCTGAAAGATGAACCCCTCGGCGTTCGTTTAAGGAACGGTGAGAGGGAAATGCTGTGCAGAACACGGAGTGAGATACGGATCTCTAGGAAAGGGAGAGTAAAAGGAGCTTAGAGCGGCCGTTAAAGGGCCGATATCGTGTAATACAAAAAGAACATCATTTTTATACTCATTATTTTGGTTTTCCTTTGTGTGGTTCGGCGTCTAGGTGAACCGTGGTCGGATTCTTCTCCCTCTTCCCTTTGTGTAGAATTCTCCCTTCCATTCTGTTTGCTGGGGGAGGGAAAATACAATCGGAACCGTTTGAGGAGACTACCGCCGGTGTTGCCGGCAGACGGGGGTGGAAGGATTAATTTTCGGCGTAACGTTCTGCCTTCACCCGCTTTTTTTTTTTAAAAAAAAATCGGCTTTTCTTGTAGACTTACAACCGGTTACGTACTCGGAGCCGGCGTTTTGGTGCTCGATAGCCTATTACGAATTGAATCAACGCGTGGGAGAAACCTTCCACGCTTCGCAACCTTCCCTGACTGTTGACGGCTTCACCGATCCCTCCAATTCGGAACGTTTTTGTCTGGGTCTGCTTTCCAACGTCAACAGAAACGCCACAGTGGAAATGACCAGGCGGCACATAGGTAAAAAATATCCGAGCGGTTAACCGTTTTGTTTTATCCAGGAAATTAATCCGGAACGAGCCAGGTGTAGATGAGTGTGTTGGGATCCTTTCATAGAATCATAGAATGGT
>NW_010232980.1:14873-38483 GCF_000690775.1 Eurypyga helias | reverse complement strand
TTTCAAGGTGGTTCATTGCAATTGATTATGTCACCAGCTTTTTTAAGCGTATTAAATACTGTGTATTACATACTGTGTCTGCATACTAATTGGAAACTAGATTCTTTTCAGAATATCCCAAGTACTTAATACTTTCACATCAGGAAGAAAGGAATCTAAACTTAGTACTGCTAGCCTTTTGTATAAGAAAGCTAAGAGGAAGAGCCTAGAGAAACATGTAGGTGAGGAATAAAACCAGATGATAACCACTGCTCATATAATGATCAGTTTAACAGCAATATCTGTCTATATGTAAGTGCATTTCCCCCCCTACTCCTATGTCAGTGGCCTGATTATCTACTATTATTCAAGTTTTCTTTGAACGGTTTTGTGCCCTGAGCACTGATATTTTATTTCTAATGAAGAATTCACTGTACATAAGTCAGTTTAACATCTCAGTTCAGAAGGTACAATAACACCTCTGAATTGATAACTGTTAAAAAAGCTAATTTTGGCTTAAGACTGGTACTGTTTAGATTAATGAAGCATGAAAATCTTCATACACTCAATCTGCCTAAGTCACCATCATTAATTTATGTAGGGAGACTGTGTGTTGCTGTGTGTCTTCTCAAGCATCTATTTTCTTTGGGTTTCTGTTTTGGTAGGTTTCCATGTGTCTGAGGCAAAATACTGAAGTTGTCTCAGCTCTTGGGTAGTGTTTTCCAAAAGACTTGGGGGGAAAATTAAAAAAGATGCTTAGGCACCTTAAATACCTTGGAAAAGATCTGGCACTTTGAGTAGGTTGACTTAGGAGCT
The DNA here is from genome assembly GCF_000690775.1 of Eurypyga helias. Classification (NCBI taxonomy): domain Eukaryota; kingdom Metazoa; phylum Chordata; class Aves; order Eurypygiformes; family Eurypygidae; genus Eurypyga; species Eurypyga helias. Next base: position 37,688 of record NW_010232980.1, on the reverse strand, counting down.
TAATTCAAGTTGGTGATTGAAAATTGAAAATTGAAAATTTTATGTCGCATCTCATGCTTATATGCTGCAAGGTTTTAATAATTTTTCATCTGAAAAATATCATCTGGATTCCATTAAATGTAGTCTTATTTTACTATTTAGTGATCCTTAGCTGATCCTATAACTTTCTTTATTTCCCAAGATTTGAATATTTGTTTTATAGCCTGAACTGGCACTAAACTGCAGTGACCAGGCACACCCCATTTTATAGGATCATCCCATCTTTAAAATCAGGATCCAGTTTTTCTGATAAATGAAATAAGGTTAACAACTTATCCTGTGTTTTGGCTTTAAGGTAAATATTTTAAAATAGTCTTTTTTTTTCATGATGCGGCCAGCCAGGGCACTCAAACTTGAGTTTACCAAAATTATAAACCCTTTTTTTTGTTCTAATGCAACGGAGCTGCAGTGGGTGAGTAGGGCTCGTAGGTGCTCCAGTAAGTTATCCAGGGGGTGGTAAAAGCCTTCTGCAGCTATGCTGATGCCTGTTGCACACCAGTCTCTGCAGTTACTGGTGATGCGGATCAAAGCTTTCTGTTTTCTAATAGGAAAATAAGTAAGATCAATAAATACATGGAGATAAATAAATGGACAGGAGGACAATACAAAAGGGCTAGTGTCATGACTAAAATTGTAATAAACAATACTGAAGTGGTGAATGGAGGACTAACTGAGTAAAACCACATATATTTGTTATCCTAGTAACTGAAGCAAGTTCTACCAACATGTGCTCCTCTCTATTATGAATGAATTCCTAATGGTGTTGGAGCAAATTTATTTAAAAATACAGTTAATGTTACACTCGTTCCTCCTCAGGCAATGGCTGTTTTATAGCTGCAGCATGTCTTGCAGCAAAACTTGTATCATGCAACAGAGACCATTTTGCTAATTTAGAAGTTGATTGATAAATTGAACATAATTTTTTTTTAAGCTTGCAGTTGCTCTTAATTGAGATCTGAACAGGTTTCCTTCCAGACACTGAATTGCTTTCTAAATGGAAATGATGGAGTAAAGTGCTTCCCTTTCCACTGCTGGTTTGCTGTTTCTGCTAAGCTCCAGACTGTATGGGTGACTTGTAGCACCGCTGTGTAGGTTGGTGATGAATGTTTAAATGCTGGTTTCCATTTTATTAGATGACAATTCATCCCGGCCTTATCAGCACAGGTAAATTAAAGTGCTGATTGACCTTGCTCTGCTGCGTGTTCATCTCCTCCTAAACTAGTAGAACTCAGTATTTCTACTGCAACAGACTATATATCTTTGTGTATACTTCCCCTGGCACGGGTGGAGGAGTAGATGCTCCGGTATTGATCTGTATCCCCTGAAGGCTTCAGCTTTGTGCTGCATACAGTGTTTACGTTGCCAGTTTTGGGAGCGTTGGATGTTTCAACCCAAGCATTAGGCAGGGCGCTACCTAGTAAATCTTTTCCTGTGCTATGAAAACAGTTTGCTGATCTGGACTGGTGGTGGAAACGTTACCTGAGGTGTCCTGGCTGTAGACAGGGGCCCTGTGAATCTGTTCTCCACCTTTGTGTTAGTTACCTGTGTTCTTCACCTTTGCATTAGTTACCTGTTTGCAGATCAGGAGACTTGGAAGTGCTGTGTGTCAGTGCCTGGGCAGTGCTTTGGGTACTTCCGTTCTAAACACCTGAGCTCTTCCTGCATCTCTGATTTTGCCTCTTTCTGAATTTGTTCTGCTTCTGCTGCATTTTGAGGAGTGTGAGAACTGAATGTATTACTCCAAGAGAAGGGGGGTGTGTGTGTGTGTTTATTTTTAATGTATACATATTTTTTGCCCATTCTGTACATATCTTGACAAGCTGTATGAATAGTTTAGTTTATCTTGACCACTTGTGCTCAGTGTGCAGGTGTATTTCCAGGAATGATGTACAAATGATGCTGAGTCATTTCTCCTTTGTGTCCCTCTGCTATGAATTTCTCTTCTAAATTATCTGCCCAGGGAGAAGTCGGGTGTATACTTGAATATTTCAGCTTTCTTCCACTGTGTGTTACCTTGGTTTTGTCAACATTATCCTATTGTAACTGGGAGAATTAATTTAAGATAATTGATAGATGAAAAGGTCTTTTATTTTTTTGCAAAAATAAAACTGTTCTAGGTAGCATCAAAAGTGAACAGCATTTGTGGACTAGGCTCTTCAGTGGCATTACCAACAAGTTGTGGAGTTCAGCTACCAGAAATCAGCTTTCCTTGCTTGAAATTTCTTAATGGCTTCAGTATGAAATGTATTTAAAGCTAAACCCTTTGAAACAAACCAAAGTGCATTATGCATTCCAAGTAATAGACAAACAATATTGTATTTTAGCAGTTCGTTAGACTTTATTAGGTAAATACTGTATTGTTTCACCAGCTATCAGGCTAATAAATAGTATCTGTAGATTGGCTTTACTTGATGATAAACCATTTTTTTTATAGGAACTGTGGAAACGAAGAGCGTGGCAGATAGGATTTCAGAGAACAATGCTGCTAAACTGCAAGAGAAAGCTGAACCAGGCATTGCAGTGAAACAGGAAGGTAAGGAGAATAAAAACTTGACTGCCTTGGAAAGTCTGAGTGCTTCAGGGTTGAACTCGAATGCATGCAGCTAAGGAGGGTGATTTACACTTAATCCAACTGCTGCCTTGTGTTTTAATCACGACTTGTAATTAATGTCCTGGTTTGAAAAATGTATGTTCCCTGATAAAACAGTTACTTTATGTTCTCTCCTTCCTTACTCTTATCCAAGTTTTCAGAGGCCAGTGCTTACAGTGTCCCAAGGAAAATGCAGGGCTGCTGTGCCTGAATCCCTTGGTTACTTTTTCTATGTAGAAACGGAATCATTGCACATTGCCTTTTTGTACAAGTATTTGGGAGCCTCACTTAGTGTTTGCATTTTACAGGATTTTAGAGGAAAATTCCATCTCTGCATTCTTATTTCTCAATTTTTTTCCCCCCAAGTTGTATATAGCTCCCAAGGTATGTGTTGTTAATGAGGTATTTGTATCCAGCTACAGCATACGTCGAGCCGTAGAAGCAAAGTGAAGGAGGAAGAATTGAGATTTAAGCAAAATGCTGTGGTTTTATTTTCTCCAGATCCAGATGCCTGACCTAGTTAGGAGAGTTGATACCATGTATGTGGGAGGTCAAAGGCTGTTTCCCAGTACACCTGTGGCCTTCAGGGCCTCATAGCTGTGTCAGTCTAATGAAATGTAGATGGTTGGCCAAGACATTTCCGTGACCTTATACAACTGGGACAACTTCCATCCTAATTCCTTTTAATCTTTTGGAGCACTCTTGTTGATTGGAATGTATCTGTTACGGAATACAACTTTCTATCCCTCTATTTCTAATTTGAATCTAAGAGGAGTACCCCAAGGTTCATTGCTGATTTGGATTGGATTCTTGGGGTAGAACCAAATATTGTATTGTCTGGTCTTTATTTTCAGCTTTATTCAATAAGATGGCATAAAATAGTAGTGCATTAGTGAACATTAATTTTCTCTAAGTTCCTGTAGAGAAAATGTGTTGCTCACACATTCAGTAGCTTTCACAGTTGGAATGTGAAATCAGTTATAACAGTCGTTGCAGATAGCTGCGTGGATGCGATTTGGCTGTAGTAGTGATCACCTGTCCCTTCCTGCTTTTCTGCTGCATTCTTGTGTCTTTAACTGCAAATGAAAGTCATGAAAGTTTCCAAAGGAAGAATCATATATAGGATTTTAAAAACATTGTTTACTGGCTGAAGTAAAGTTATTTTCCTGGAGTATATGCTTCTGGAGTATTATTTCTGCTTCAGTTATATTCTGTTTCCAAGCACTGAGGCTCTGAACCTTTCCACTGTGGTTTTTTTTTTTTCCTTTTTTTTCTTTATAAATGAGGATTTGCCAGCACATCAGTTATTCTCCCTTGGTGTCCTCCGTTAGGAATGCACACTGGCTTGTTCATGGCAGCCTCTTAAATAAGAAGTGTATGTTTAAAGCTTTCTGGCAAAAGGGTGTGTTGGCCTGCCTCAGCTATTTGCTCATACACCCCTGACATTACTTAGGTTCCACTTTCTTTAGACACACGTAGTTGCACCCACTGTGGCAAGAGGGAGGAACAGTTGGATTTCACTCTATAAAGTGTAGGCCTGCATAAGGCTTTGTCAGAAACTGGTGATAATTTTGGGTTTTTCTGAACCTTGTTAAATTCTAAAACAAGCTGGTTTTGGGGGTTGGCAGAGAGGCTGGGAGGGCAGTGTCTTGAACCAAGTCTCACTGATCTAATTCTTCAGGCAGTGTGTATTTATTACTATATGTATGGATTTAACATGGATTACATTATATATATTAGCATGTGCTAATGGGAAGGAATGGGAAGTGCGAAGGCAGGAAGGCTTTTGTGGGTGGTGGCAGTTTACATTAGTGGGATGGTTTAGGAAACTCTGCTTAGTTTGCCAGTGCCCTTTGAAGCATCCTAGAAATTGCAGTCCTTGTAAGATGCTTAGGCACTGTCTTGTTTGCTTACGTTGCTGGTTGGTGGTGCTGTTTGGTTGGTTAATTCTGCATTGGATTTATACTTCAGCTAACTCAAGTGGAATTAAATGGAAACTAGGTGTTGAAACTGGTTGACAATCACAGTTGCTGTCCTGAACTCCAAACCTATATTTGGAATAGGTTAGTTGGAGAGGAGCAGAAGATAGTTCTTCCACAATGTTTTCAAGGGTTCAGGGGGCACTTAGGACAACTTGAAAAATAGTATTATATTCACAGAATCATAGAATCACAGAATGGTTTGGGTGGGAAGGGACCTTAAAGATCATCTAGTTCCAACCCCCCTGCCATGGGCAGGGACACCCTCCACTAGACCAGATTGCTCAAAGCCACATCCAGCCTGGCCTTGGAAACTTCCAGGGATGGGGCATCCACAGCTTCTCTGGGCAACCTGTTCCAGTGCCTCACCACCCTCTCCAGGAAGAATTTCTTCCTGATATCTGATCTCAACTCCCCACTTTCAATTGAAATCTGTTACCCATTGTCCTGTCACTACAGGCCCTTGTAAAAAGGAGCTGGGAGCTGGGTGCATGTAGAGGCAAGGGAGGGACTGTACGCACTTCCCACAAACCTGCAGAAACCTGCTGTGCCAAAGATCAGTGATGGCTTTCTGGTACGGGAAGTGAAGCTGTACTATTAACAGACTGAACAGAACACAAAAAATTAAAACTCTCGGATGCCCTCACACATCTCCCCGAGCCTGTCTGCATAAAAGCTGCCAGCGAGTTCTTCATTCGGTCTGACTTTCCCTGGGCACCCGTGGTCACCACTGGGCTGTCTCCGCTCCTGCGATTCCACGTGCGGGCTCCAGGCAGAGCCTTTATGCAAAATCAAGTTTTTTATTAAGGAGGAGACCTCTGATTTTTATTTCTCTGTACTTCTGTGATCTCCATCATGTAGGAAAATGCCTTTCTCTGTGTGGAAAAGGCAATTTTGAAATCCCTGTGGCATCCATTAGCCAGAGATGCTAAATTAGGTACCCAGGGAAGCGCAGGAAGCTCGTGGTACAGACAGCAGCAGAGCACAACTTTCTGACTCTGGCCTGGCTCTGTCTTAACACAGGGATCACTCCAGCTCGTGTGCCAACAGCCACGGGGTTGGTTGATGCACGGTGGTTGTTCTGTAAGACTGAGGGTAAACATAATGCTTACGGTTGTTAAGGGTATTTGTGTATCTTCCTTATGTATCTTGATCGTACTCTCTGTCATGATAGAGGATGGTCTAACCTGGGCTTGCAGGTGTGGGTTCGTGCCCTTAACTGCACTGGACAGGTCAGAGTAACTCGGTGGGAAACTGGGAAGGAGCGTTAAACTGGTTCCATCCAATTTAAACTGCAAATGGCATCAACCTCATGGAGTTGGTGGGATTACAGAAAAAGCCTTCATCCTTGAATCATAGAATCCCTGATGGTGAAAGGGATGGACAGGTGGAGGTCAGCCAGTCCAACACCCTGCTCAAATCTGGGTCAACTAAGCATACCAGTATAGGAAAATAAGAAGTTAATGTAAACAAAAGAAGGGTTTTAAATAGACCCCATCACAGAGAATATAGTTTTTAAAAAGATGGTTTTTCCTCTTACAATTCTGGGCAATGGGTAACTTGAAATATTGCAAATGTTACCATGCAACTGTGGAAGAATTGAGTGAGATGATGTCATTTTCATAAATGAGGGAATTTCACAATATTAAGAAGCAAAATAGAAAATAAAGTTTAAATGTTTTTTCAGTGTCCCTTTTGAATTGTGAATGCTCAGAGATGTTTTAAAACTGGAAGTTCACAAGATATTTAACTTTTTTATAAGCTTATAGAATTTTATTTCTAATTTTAAAAGTTTGTCCTGTGATGCATTTCATGAGCACATATTCAAGTATAGTGCTGATAAGTCATAAGAAATGTTAGATTTGCCTTGCCAGCTAAGCCAAAACTGTATGCTTGTTTCATTTAATAGAAGGACAGCCAGAGAACGTGGCTCCTGAAAAGCCTGCAGTATCTGAAAATGGTGAAGTACCTAATGATCTTCCACCTCAGCCCATCCAAAGGTTTGTTCCTATCCTTTACCCTGTTTGATCCAAACTGTGATTTGTCTGGTGGGAATACAGTCAGTCCATTCGAAAACAGCAAGGAAACTTGGAGCAGTGTTTCTGTAGTGGTACCAAATAAGTATTATCCAATGTATGGGTCCCTTTATTCACTTTTGTTTCTGTCTATAAGAAAAGTGTTTGGGACTTAATTTCTTCATCCATAAAGTGCTTGGATGTAATGTTACTGAGATGTGAGGGGTGTGTGGAGAGTCTAATGAGAAGAATGTTGCATTACCTACAAGCATTTCCTAAGTATGGTGTTACAGACAAGGCAAACTTGCCTTTAAAATCCCAATTTACTTTTTCTTTGCCTGGCGAAGGCTTGTGTAATTGTACCACTTGTGATAATAATTCTTTATTGTTCACATTGCAGTGTGTACTGTTAATGCTAAAATTGTTGTTAATGGTAAATAACTGTGCTGTGTAGAGGTTATTTTTAGTGAGACAAATTAAGAGGTGGCTCTGCATGGAATCATAATTTTTTGGGTTAGGACACATTTTCTAGATTGTCCTAGACTCCTACCAGAATAGCATGTATTGCGATATTGGGTTGTATAGTGAGGATGTTTTCAGTGTTAAATAAGCATCAGCCAATTTACTCCCTGCGTGTGTGTGTACGTGTCTGGTCTTTGGAGGACGTGAGGCTTCCTCTTGTATTGTAAGTGAAAAAGCCTCTTTGCTGTTGCAGACGTGTTCCCCGTCCTAGCACTGCAAGACCAGCACCACCCCGAGTAAAACGTCAGGAAAGCACAGAGGCCTTACTTCCAGAAAGGTAAAGTACATCGGAGACGCAGAGCAGGTGTTTCTCGTTCTTGTACTACAGTATTCTCGGATCTTTGGTGCCTCACCTGCTGCTTTAGGATGGATGATCCCACTGCTTATTGATTCAGACTGGAAAATTCAAGCCTGCTTTATTTGTTTTATTGTTTCTGCAAATCCAGTGTATTAGCTAAAAGTTACGGTTGGTAGTCGCATCTGGAAGTTCAAAACATGATTTATTTTTTTTGCCTTTGGGAACTCTGAAAGGATAACCCTAGAACGTTAATCTAAACTGCTGCTGGAAGAGATCTGCAAAACACGCAGGGAAGATCCTGTGTTTGAAAAAGCCTGAAACAGTCATTTGAATCTATGGACAAAATGGCTTTCTTGATCTCTGATAAGTGCTAGTCACTGAAGCAGCGTGTTTAGAAGGAAAATACATGTCCTTTTGTGGGAGAAGGATGGCTAACTGTTTGCAAAATTGGGCAGTGAATGGAAATGACAGAATTTGATGTGCTTTTAGTTGGTGCTGCTTTATTTTATGGGAGGAAGAAGGAAGGGTACTGCTGTTTCTTCTATTCTGGATAGATCTTAATAGATTTATAGAATCATAGAATGGTGATTTGGACAGATAGATTTGAATAGAATAGATTTGGACAGATCTTCATAGGTTTTCATTTTCATTGTGTCCCTTACAGGAGCGGTAGTGGTAAAACAGTCTCAAACGTGATCACAGACCGGCAGACTTCTGATGATGATGATGACCAGTTTGTGGTGGAGGCAGCACTGCCGCTGCCAGAAATGCCAGAAGTGGAAATGGTCAGTTCATGTTGTGAATTATAGACCCTTTTTTCCGTACTTTGTTTGTAACTTACTAAGTAGCTTCTAGCTGAATATTTTTGAATAGTTGTATATTATAGCAATGCCAACCTTTTCAAACGAAAGCTCTCTTCCTGCATCTGTAGGAGCCAGAAGTGGAGCTGGTTGAGGATGAAAAGCATGGTATGTTTGATTTTACATCTATTTTTATGCAAATGGAATAAAATGCTGAACACTTAAAATGCTGAATAAAGCAGAAAAATACCTCCTGAGGGTAGGAGCTTGCAACTTTTGCAAAAAAACCCCAGAAATTATATATCAAACACAGTCTTGTTTAGTTGAGCAGCTGGATTTGCGACTGATGTTAAATGCAGCTCTTCTATACATCTTTAAAGTCAGCAGAATTTAAAATTCTGCATAAACGTCATAAATTAATGGCTTTTGAGTGTCAGGTACAGCTCATCAGCTCTGAGATATGAGGTGGTATTGGCTGTTCTAGGCAAATTACAAAAAAAACTTGTGTGGACCGGTTCTTAACAACATTTATGCTTACCTGTGACCTCAGATCTGTGATTCAGGGGCTTCCATTATGGTTACAGTGCATGCGATTTAGGCAGATACACTTACCTGCATCCAAAAATTCCTAGCAAAGGAATATATACATCTATATACCTATCATGTGCCGTTCTTGAATTCTTCCAAAACAGGGGTGCAGAGGAAGAGCCTTTGTGTTAGTGCAGCTCAAGGATCTGGTTCTGTACCAAGAGTCATTCAGTAAATGATATTGATGATACAGTTTGATTATAGGACATTGGAGAAAATAGATGAAATAACAAATACCTTGTACCTCAGTAAATAGAACACACAATAGAATGCTGTTCATGTTGCTCTAAAAAAGTGTTCACATTAAAAAATAAAAAATTAAGCAGTTGTTATTTTTTATTGCCTGAATGTTTAAAACAATACTTCAGTGTCAACCAGTGCTGAGAAATATTCTGATTTTTCAACAGGTGGGCTTGTAAAAAGAATCCTAGAAACTAAGAAAGATTATGAGGCATCACAGAAAGCATCAGCGACAACAGAGAGGGTAAGATGATAATGGCCTTCACAGAACTGTGAATATTAAATATTGTAATGGTGACCTTTTTCTCTGCCTTAAATTGGGGTGTTTTTTCATTTATGATCAAGATTTCCTCCTTGATCTGTTATGCTGCCTTTTTTCTCCATGAGTCTGTCAGATGTTGTTACCTTCTCTGTGCAGTGCACTCTCACCTCTAATTTTTGTGGTTTGAATTTCAACCCCCCCCCCATATTTCAGTACAATTTTTCAGAGAGCCTTCTTTAGCCTATTCTTTTGTTTTCCAGAGCAAGGTCTGCTGTTTTCAGCCTTGCCCTAGATGCAGTAGGGCACCCTGTGCATTTGTACAGCTGTACCGTTATTGTTTCAATCTTACTTGTCCTCTGGGCATTTGAAGAGCAGTATCCTGTTGCCCAGCAAACATTATCATTGTCTAAAAACCAAAGGGATCTCTGGTGCAGTTAACCATATAAACTATTTTCATATCACTGAATGTTTCCCTGGTAATGTCCTAGCATTCAGGTCTGAATCTATGAAGTGATTTAAATTGATTTGATTTTTTTCCAGTATCAGGAATTGGGAAAGGGAAGGTTTTGTTGTTGCTGGTTTGTTGGGTTTTTTTGGGGTTTTTTTGGTGTTTTTTTCTTTTGATCGGTTAAAAAGGGTCCAGAAAGGGTCTAGCAGTGATCACAAACCAAAAGCAAAAGGTTGAACCCTCCCCGATTTCAGCATCTTCCTGTTACAACTGGAGAGCTGTTGCTTTTTCAGCCTTGCAGAGCTCATGTTACAAGAAGCAGCAGAAGGCCTTTTAGATGGAGTCTTCTGATCCGTGGGCCCTTTGGAAAGTTTCTAAATCACTGGGCTAGTTTGATGTGTTGGTGGGGAGGCACCGAGGAATGTGGTGCAGAGTTAGGAAAATACAGACAGGTACGTAATGTTTTGGAAAGGCAAGTGCTTTTCATGAACTTGTAAATCTTCAGTTCCAATCCCATCTTCTCTTTTTTTTTTTTTTTAAATGTTAATTCAGTATTGTAGGTTTTTACTACCTATATTCTTTTTCAGGAATGTTCTAGAGTTTGGCATATTGTTTTAAGGTGCTGCAACCCAGACCTCGAGAGTCCAGCTTGTCACGGAGCATCAAGCTCTTTCAGACCACAGTCTGAAATCAGTAGTGACTTTCAAAGCCTTGACTGCCTCTCTTGGCTTTATCAGCTGTAGTAATCTGGCAATGAGGAGGGTTATTATGATAGGTTATGAGCAAAGTGTACAGCAGGAAAAAACCTGCCCTGAGGGACTAAAACCCTGGTAGACTGTAGATTTTTAAAAAGCTGTTCTTACCTAGAACCTGTATGACTTTACCATTGCTTCTACAGTCTGCAGCAAAAGTGACACAGTGTTAACTTTAAGGACTGGAATTTTGGGAGGGCAAAATCAATAATTCTCTCCTCTTAAGCAGAGATACTCCACATGCTTTTGTGTCCAGTGGTAATGGGTCATGCTGCCATACAGACCATCCTTTTCATTTCTTCCCCATCAACCTGAGAAAGTCGGGGAGGCAGGTCAGACCCTGGTGGAAATATCTCCCTATCTCAAGTTTGGGACTGTCTGAAATCCAGGCCTGTTTGGCTGGAAGAAAATTTCTTTCGTGTATTGCAAGGGATGAGGTTAATGAAGAAAATGAATCCTTTAAAAGAGGAAAACACCTTTTGTTTCCTGGTCATAATCTGTTAGGAATAGTTACAGCTTTATGAACTTGCTGAATCACATACCATTTCTAATAAACTTGCCTCTCATAGTGTCGGTGTCCTGGTCATTGAAACACTGTTGACCGATTCTAGGGAGTACGTCTGATGTGAAAATTTGCCTGCTTGAGTAAGTTCCGTCTTTTATAGAAGTATTTGGAGAAAGGAAGGGGTAAAAGTTGATGTGGCTCGTCACTGGAGTGCATGTTGAGCTGGCATTTGGAGAGCGAGGGATACAGCTCTTCCAGTTCCTGATTTTATAACTAGGTGGTGCTGTTGAATCATCTGTCTCCAGTCTGAGTTTTGGTAGTAGTTCATTTAGTCGTGTCTCCCACCAGCACATAATTGTGCTGTAGGCTGTGCTGTTCGGGACTGCGTCCTGTCAGCTTGAGCGCTGGACATAGAAGGGGACAATGAGGGGGAGGGTTTACAGAGCCGCATGGATTTCATGCTCTGGAAGCTTCCTCTGATGTTTGTGCTAAATTGTCTGCGTTTTTTTCTGAATAAAAGTAACTGAAACGATTCCCTTTAACCCCTTATATTTTTTTTAAATGCACGTGGACAATTGTGTCCTTCTACAATAACCATTTAGTCCCGTTGCCTGTTTTCAGTCTGTAAAATGTTCATTCAATCCTTGTTTGGCTTTTGTTGCACCTTTTAAAGCCCTGATCTGTGTTAGCAGCACTGATAATAGAACACTAATTCTGGAAACCCCCCCTCCCCCTGCTGACTTCCTAGTCCATCCTGTGAAAACTCGCATACCACGCTAAACTCCTGGAATATCATCTGATCTCATATCCAAACAGCTGGCTGCCACTGCAGTAGGTTTCTCTGCTGCTACTGCTTTTCAAATTATGATGAAGAAGTCGCTGTGATCCAGAGAGAAGCCCAGCTTTCCTGACAGCAGAGGGGGGGGGAAAGAAAAAAAACAGTGGAAAAGCTGAATAAAAATGCTCAGAGTTAGTAACTGGGATTGGACAGATGTAGTTCAGAAAACATGAGCTGGAGACATGACTGAATCCTGGGAATTTATTTAGAGGGTAGAGACGCTGTGGCGCAGGAGACAGTAAAAGTAAAAAATACATTTCCAACGTGAGACAGTAAAAGTAAAAAATACATTTCCAACGTGGCGTTGCCTCTGGGAGTATTTCAGGGACCAGGTATGCAGGGGGTAGCAGGTGGGGGTCTGTCACGTTCGCGTGGCCCTGGCATCACGAGCGTGTCCCATCTCCAAGGGGTGTTGCTAACAGCATGAGGAAGGCAGTGGCAGGACTTCTTGCAAGACTGCAGACCAGCAGCTTTGGGAGAAATAGTTACTTGTCTGTGGAATCTCTTTGGAGAGAGGCAGCAAAAGTAATTAAAAAAGAAGGAAGGGTTTCAAGTGGATTGTTCTTGCCAAGTGGTCTAGGCAGGCAAGTGGAACCGCGTCCTGTCGTGTTGATGGGACTGTGAGAATGGGTCAGTGAACTCTGGCCAGTGTGCTGTGCTCAAATGGCTGTGGGTTTTGTGCCAGGTCTAGCTCTGCAGTCTGCTGGGAAGCAGGATCAGTCTGGGATTTGACCATTTCTCCCCAGACTGTCAGCTCTCTCATTTAATTTGTTTTCCATCAAACTCTCCAGAAGAAATATCTTCTGCATCAGCATGCAACTGTATTCCAAAACATATTAGGTACTGAAGAGTAAAATGTAACTGTACTTCTGTATTTTTGGCGTAAGGTAACCAAAAGTCCAGTGAAAATTTGAAAGAATACTTGCTTTGGGAAATTACATCGGATGAAATTTAGGATATCCTTGTGTCTGTCAGTAAGAATGTTCATCTTCCCTTGTTTTGTTAAACTATTCAATACATACAAAAGAAGTGGAATATTTTCTCAGTTACATTCATTAGTCTTTAAAGCCCTGTTCTTCTGCCAGTTGGAAAAATGAAGGGCCTAAAAAAAAAAGTGTTTGTAGTCTGAGTGCTGGAACTTTGGGCTAATACTATATTAAGAACAGCATTCAACAAAAAAAATGGTCAATGGATCTACCTGATTTCTTGTGGATTGATCAACTAGAAATCAGGTGAAATTGGTTAATTAATACTTCATCCAGATGTAACACTGCTGAACTCTTGGGGATGTTTCACACCTTTACTTCTGACTGCTGAGGAGCATTTATTTGTGTTAAAAGCATTCCTCTGAAACCTTTTGTATGCCGTGTTTCCCAAACGTGCGTTTGCTTTTTAAGAAGTTTTAATGAAGAAAAAGAAGAGAAAAGGAAAGAAGACTGTGACTTTCATCATCTAGGCTTTACATGTGCAGAAACTTAAAATAATATACACAATTTTCAGGTCAAACAAAGAGGTCATTCTGGAAATACACAAGATTTTTGCTGCCTTGATTAGCTGTGCTCAGCCTAACAAATTCCTAAAAAGACTTCCTAAATGTATTTGTTTAGAATCTAACCCTCTAATGTTAAACAGAGAAAGAAACAGATGTTCCATTTTGTATTCCACTTCATTTATTTGATGTGTGGAAAATGTAGGCAGGTTATTAAACAGTTTAAGCAAGTGGGATCACAGAATTCCCATCTTTGCACTACCAAATACAGTTCACGGGCTTCGGAAAAGAAGCAGCTTTGAGGTTTCTTTGAGGAACAAGTGATATTAAATAGCTTAGCACCTGGATAATATTAACTTTAATTGTAAATGTGATAAATTAAGTATGTACTTGCAAGCTTAGAAAAAATACAATCGTCGCTGATTCTGTTTATTTAAAGTTCTTCAGGTCATGGATTTTTACATTAATCCATCAGCTGCACGACATTGGGTGTCCCCTCCAGTCAAGGCAATTAGCAACACGCCACGTTAACCAGATGGATTCACATCTCCCACCATTTAAGTATTTTTTTGAAGACTCTCACCATTCCAGACCAGAGTTTCAGCAGTGCAAGCAGAAAAGGAAAGCAGGGCAGGACCGGCACCCGATATGCCATTATGGCTGAATTAATACTCTCTGCTAGCGTTAATTACCGCTAGAGTTGTCTCTTGGCATGTGTGTGGTCAGGCTCGTAGGATTCCGCTTAGCATGCTGAATAGTGCACCACATACGTGAGGTTTTATGAACTGCCTTCTCCCCGGCACGGACTGAATGTGAGGTAAAGCAGACTGGCTCTGGGGGCTGAGGCGGGGTGTTTATGTACCTCTGAAAAGTCCTGCTCTTTTAGAGGTATCAGATGTGAAGTGGGGAGGGAAAAACCACCACCACTCCCCCTCCCCTCCAACAAAAAAGAAACTAAAACTCCCCTTTAAAGCGCTATCCTTTTGTTTTCTTTTGGTGCCTTCCAACTCAGAAGCAGGTCAGACTAACTCCGGTAAATCTAGTGGTAGAGAACATAGTGTCTCCGATTCCTTGGCCTGTTACTGAACTCGGTACCTGGCATAAGCAGAAAAAGCATCCTGTTCGTTTGAAATGATTTAACATTTACTGTTTTCCCTGTGTTTCTGTGAAAGGAGTTTCTTATGGTGATCCCTGGTGGATAGTTACAATCTACTTAAAATGCAGACTCTGTAAAAACCAGGAAAAGAAAACACCCTTTATGATCAAAAAATATTTTGTACAATTAAAAAAACCTCACCTTGTTGTTTTTACATTGACTTTATCAAAATTGCTTGGTCAAAATGAAGTTTCTGCCCTGTCCTGTAGAAGGAGGTAGGGGGGAAATGGTGTAGCTCAATAAAACTATGATTACTTGGGTCTGTTTTCATAATGGGACATAATACAATCGTTTAAAAGGGCTGTAGAAACTATTAAGCGCTTGATGGATGTTCTCATTGGATTCATATTTAGAAAGTGTTGATTAAAAAAATGGAAACAAAGGAGAAGCCTTATGAAAGTAAGCAAATTCTCTTTCTAGAAATTAACTTTTCAAAGAGTGGAGGGGAAAAAAACGAATCTTATCACCTCTTCAGCGTGTTAGATGTCAGGCACTTCAGCTGCCCTCAGCAGCCCAGCTATTGGAAATGGATGTCTTGTGAATGATCCATTTTTATGGAGCTGTGCGCACTGCAATATTTATACTAATTGCTTTAGCGAGGGTAAATGAAACACAAGTAAATTCTGGTGGTTTCTGGAGCCCTGTTGATAATTTCCCCTTTATTGATGAAAAAGAAAATTCCTGCTTTTTAATTTCTCAGGCCCCTGCGTCCGAGTCCACGTTGTGTTCTGTTCACATTGAGGTAATGGGAAAGGCAGACTTTTTCCCAGGAATCCAAAGTAAACATTTATCTTGGTGCCTTATGAAAAACACGAAGGAAAGGAAGCGTGTTGGACCTACAGAAGTGATAGTCTTTTATATGGGGATAATTTATTGGTGCTTGGGCTTTTGTGAAAGGAGAGTTCATTGAGGTGTATGGCCTAATTAAATAGACTGGAACAATTCTGATTCTGGCATTTTTCTTAAAACTGAATATATCCTGTTACATGTTGGTGCAAAGTGAGCAAAGGTGGCATTCAGGACCCTTACCACCCACGTTGCCTGTTGTAATAAGCCATCTGCCATGATTCTTAGTGATTTAAAAGCGTGTCCCACGTAGATGTTAACCCGCAACTGTAACGATGGAAATGAGAGCGGACAGTATGGCGTCCCTTTCCGCCCTTAATTACTTATAATCAGCAGTGGCTGGCAACGCTTGAGTGCTGAAGGGTGATAATTCTCTGTCCTGAGCTCAGCTTTGTGTAGAGTGCAGGAAACGTAACATGGCATCTTGGGAGTACGGGCATCAGGGAAATGGAAGAAAGACTTGATGGTTATTTTTTGACTCGTGAGGAGGGACAACAGTGTGCCAGTCCAGCTACTGCACCTTCAGGTGCTGGGAAATTTTTCTCAGGAGATTGACAATGAAGCTCTTCTCCTTTAGAGGAGAAAAACCTTTTATATGCTCTTACACCCCTCTGATCCAGACAGTACGTGTTTCAAAGACACGGTGGTTTTTAACAAGCCTATTAATGTTCCTGTTTAAGTCCAAGTAGTATTTAATAGATTTTTAGTGGTAATATGTTTCAGTGCTTGAAATGGCTTTGGACAGGATAATATTTTGTCCTTTTTATGTCAGTTTTGAAGAACTGAGCTACACAAAGAGTCTGGTGGATTTACAGGGACACTGCAATTGTTTTGGGGTATTTACTAACACACTTTAAAGGCATCGTGCTGATTCATAGAGAATACTCCACAGTGTTTTATTTCCACTGGAGCTTTTCAAGCCGCTGTGTATTTTAGCATGGAGTATCTCAGATCGTTAGCTGGATCTATGTTATACAGTTCTGGTTTGCTTGTTTACTGGATGGTGCGATTTTCCCTTTTGTATTTTATATTTTCACACCATCCTTGCTGGTGTTGAGAAATGTGGCTGCTGGGACTGTCTGGGTATCGGGGAGGTCACGCCGGCATTACAGGAACTTAAACCATTGAACTCAGCATTTGGAAAGCAACAATGACACATTCTTGACACCCAACTATGCTCAGATAATGGACTGGCTGAGTCTTCCCGCTGCTGAGATAGTTGTATTTTAAACGCATTCCTTATCTCTTGGCTGTGGCTTTTTATAATGGATGGCGGGCAGGAAAGTGGTAAGGGTTTGGTGCACTTAGGAGGAAGGGAAAAACAAGGCAATGTGTCTTCTTCCTGGGGCTCTGATACAACTCTGCTGCTGAACAGAAGGCAATTGTCTTTACAGATAACTTCCCAATTGCATGTGGAAGGCATGGTGTCATGGATTTAGCCTTCCCTATGGCTTTGGTGGAGCACAGCATGCAGCAAGGACTGGGAAAACAGAGGTAGAATAGAGAGCAAAGGGTCTTGAAACACCGAGGGTGCAGAACTGTTCATACATCTTTACTAGCTGCAGCAAGGCGGTGAGGCAAAAAAACATTTCCAGGAGAGAAACTCTTGTCAGGGTGAGATGTGTGCTGAGTCCTAGTAAATGGCTGGTGTGTGGGAGCCTGTCCTGTGATCCGTGCCTTTGGGGCAGCCGGGCAAGGGCTCTCTTCTCTGGGGAGCTGCAGGATCAACTGGACGACATTGATGGGAGCACCCTTGGCCATCGTGATGAGGTTGGCCAAGGGGAAGGACCCAGGGGAGAAGATCTTGGAACGGGGATGCTCGTCAGCTCTTGGGGGATGAAATGGGTCAAGAAGCAGCGCTTTCATCATTGTGTCCTAAAGGATAGCAAACACGTGGATGGCTCTAGAAACTATCTAAATAATGTGTTTTATGTAACGTAGTGTAATGAAACACCTGCTTCTCTGAGAGAGGTAGGGGTGGAGTGAGAAGGAGTTCAGATGAGTGTTATTTTTAACAGTTTAGCCAGCACTCACGAATTGACTTAGGCAGCGCAGGTCACAAGTTCAGCAGCGTTTGTCGCTTCAGCCCAGTTCCTAATTAAACAACTTTATAAAGCCGCAGTAAACTCAGAAGCCCAACAGTTTTCATGCACCACGTGTGTGGTAAAACACAGGCATGAGACGTAAGTAAATCTCAGCCTTCAAATCTTTAGAAGTATTTTTCTAAAAAAAAAAAATATATATATACACACACACATATATGAGTTCATCAGTAAGCCAAGGGCCGCTGAAATGTGTTTGGCAGTGGTCCCTGCTGCCTCCAAACGCAGCTGAACAAACAGCCCCCAGCTCGCACAGGAAGACAGGCCAATTGGGCAGGAGGGCAGGAGGGGACAGCATGGTAGGTTTGGTGTCCCAGCACGAGAGAGCAGCACGCTGCCACCTCTCTGTGTATATGGCCGCTAGGAAGTGCGCGTCGGGATGGGTCGATCCTGCCGTTGGGGTGGTAGAGAAAGACCTGTCTAGTTTTCCGGCATACGTTAAGTGAGTGAAATGACTTTAAATAAAGTTTACTTAAAGCATTTTGTGTCTTAAAAACTCAGTTTGGGAATTTGACCTGTAGGGCTCTTGGAAAGAAAGGAAAATTAGGTTGTTTTTCTTGACTGGGGGGAGAAAAAACCCAGTGGACTTTTCTTTAACAGTGATCGTTGTTTTCATGGAAGGCATTCCCGGAATAGGATGAGTGCAGTGTGTTAGTAATGTGGCATCGCTCTGCTCTTTTTACGGCATCCTCTTGCTCTTCGTTCGCCGCTTTAGCAAAACACTTTCCCTGTGTCTAACTTGCAGTGAGCTAGGAGGCTTCAGGAGATTGACCGCAGGGACTCTGCTGGCTGCACATGAGGGAAGCGTGCACAAGACCAAATTATTTTTGAGTAGTGGAGTTTATTGAGGCCACATCTGCAGCCTGCATGATTTTACAACCACTGTTAACAGAAGAACACGGCACGGAATAACCGCCGTCTAGTTTAGCTGGGCAGCGTGAAGCGCTTTTATTAGGACCAGCGTTAGGAGCTGGAAATCCAGGTACTGACAGCGGAGGGAGAGGAGCATCTTGAAGGAACGGATTTAGGGAATTGAAGGAGGCTGTGCCCTTCAGCACCCACTGTAGCTCCTGAGCAGCAGCACAACACCGTGGCAAGCAGGTCCAATGTATGTTTGTGGTGCAGAAGCCTACAACGTGATGACTTGTAGGCTCATGTACAACATCAGCAGTGCTTCTGCTTCTCCCAATTACTGCCTTTCAAATTCCAAAATTGTCTTTCTCCAGAATTTAACAACCACCTTTTTCAGTGGGTTCCTTCTCAGATTTTGCACGCGGCGACTTGCAGCAGTATTGAGTAAATGCCAATCCTGGCGCAGGGCTCTGGAGTGACGCGGGGAGGATGGATGGATGTCTGATTTACACAGCAAATGTGTTGACAGCCAGTGGTGGCAGCAGATTGATAACAACGGTGTCGTTGAGGATCACGTGTCTGTTGAGAGCTTCTGTTTAACGATGCCACATTAAGCCACGGAAATTTCCATTTCAATATATAGAAATAGATTGAAGTAATCTGTGACTGAATGTGAAGGAGGTTGTCCCCCCACCCCTACACCCACTGCTTTGGGATAGGTCACGTCGAGAATGAGAACATGAGTGAGACCATTTGTGGGATCAAATACTGATCTTACTTTTGCGCGCTTGTGATCTGGAAAGCAACTTAATAGTGCTGATGCAGTTGCACAGCTTTGTAGCAGCCCTCTAGCAGTGATGACTTGGCTATGGCATGCTTTCTGCTCATCTCTTGCCCGGCTATGGCTTCGTTTCTTCTCTGTTATTGCAGACTTTCATAAACATTTCTCCAGATCCTTCAGAGTTAGCAATCTCTGAAACATCCTTCATTCAATGCAACGACTGTTTTCCCTAGTCTTGATGCTTTTCTTCTTGTTCATCCTTTCTATTAGGAGAAGCCCTACGTATCGGAAGCAGCTAGGAAGAAAGAGAGAGACTTGGTAGCCAAAGAAATTGAGAAGTTTCAGGTCTCTATTCAGACTCTGTGCCGGAGTGCCCTGACACTTGGCAGGATCATGGATTACATTCAAGAAGACATGGATGCCATGAAGAACGAGTTGCAGATGTGGCAAGACGAGAACAGACAGCACGCAGAAGCTCTGCAGAAAGAGCAAAGGTGAGTGTGGTCAGGGAAAGTTTGATATATCTCTGGAGACAGATTTCTGTTTTTCGTAGTTTCGGAGAGTTTTACTTACTTTTCAAAGCAAATTTGTCATCAGTCATTTTTGTGGTTTGGGGATTTTTTTTTTGCAGTCTGAATTGTTTTTTGAAGTGTTAAAGTCTTAAGGTCTTTTCAAGCTCGATTTCACATGATGTACATGACAGCAGAGATGTGAATGTTCGTGTGATACAAGAGGGCTTGATTTGTTTTCTTCTTCTCACAAATACATAACGAGCAACGGGGGAAGAGCTCAGTAAACACAGTAGGTTTTGAATCGGGACTAGGAGTGGATTCCTACCTTATCGCCTGCTCTCTTTGTGCCATTGAATTCAGCGTGTTCTGTGGTGGTGGTAAGAACAGTTGTCGTCTGTGCGAGGTTAAAAAACAACATGGGAAAGCCAGGGAAGTGAAGGTGACGTGTGTAATAGGAACAAGGAGGTCAAGCCTAGAAACAGGTTTTTTTGGCTTTACTTCTCTCACCAGAGTGCCCTAATGCTCCTTGAAAACAGAACGTCCCTTCCAGTTGTGTGTCCTCTGATCTTAAACATGAACTAGAGGCCGGTCGTCTTGCATTCACAGTCAGCAGATGTGCTGCCCCCCGAATCGATGTGCTTCACCCATGCAGAAGCAAGTGTGGGAGGTGTTCTTAGCCAAGACCCGTCTCCGTAGGTCGCAACCTGTGAAGTGCTGGAATTTTACAGCTGCTGGCTTAGTCCACGGCCTGGGGTGGGAATTAGAGCTTTGGTTCACCTGTGAAGTGTAATGATGTTGATTCTGTGCACTTACACGGCACCTTCTATCCCAAAGCCGTGACAGGCTTTAAAACTCTGGTTGGCCTCTGAATGCACCCCTCCTGCGAAGGGAAAGGAAGTGGTATTTGGCTTTATGGTTGGAGAAACTGAGGCATTGACTCACTCGCCTTTGTACCGCTCCTGGCGAGAGGCAGCAAGTCTCAGGCCTTTCTCCAGGCATGTGCTTACTCAGCGGATCCACTTTGGCCTTGCCAAACAAGTCATTTATACTTCAGCTTTGCTGGCTTCGTGCGTCCCCCAAGCCCCTTGGCAACATGTAAGGACAAGAGTGTCTCCTTGACAGTGGTGCAGGAGAGGGGGAGTGGGAAGAAGGGACTGCCCAGCTGATTTTGTTTGCAGATGTATGTCAGGCCAAGCCGTGCAAGGGCCAGCTGTTCCGTGCCGGACCGCGGGCAGGCCAGCATCCCCTCAGCAGGGCCGCTCGGTTCCCTTCCGCGAGCAAAGATGGCCGCAGCGTGTCCCTGCACTTCACCAGCTTTCGTATGAGATCCTGATCAGATCAGCGCAGGGCTACGGCATGCCCAATCCTTCAGGAAAGAATTACGGAGTATCAGACATGAAGAAGACAATGTTTCCCATATGTACTGGAATTTGGATGCGTGTCTTTGTTTTCTTTGCTTCTGTGAAAGACAATTGAGGGCAACCCGTGGGGGAATGTTAGTGCAATTTCCAGTGATGCTTTTCGTGATTTATGCTAATGTGGTGGAAAGGAGGGGAAAACTAAACGATTTTGAAATGCAGACTTTAATGAGCCCTCAAAGTGACTGGGTAATTCAGAATGACAGCAGGCTAGTTCCCTCTGTCATTTCCCTGGCTGTTGAGCGTTCCTGAAGATCAGCAAAGCATTATGGAAGGGGGCACGTTTGTTTTAAAGCTACACGTTTGCTTCGGATCCATCAGTGTACTTGTGGTTTAGAGGCACAGGATTTATTGAATTCCCTACTAGCGTGGGCTTGCCTGCCCTGGTCGGCAGCTAGTGATGGGTCAGTTTTCTTACACCTTGCCTCTTCCCAGGCATCCACCTGCTATAGCTTGGTGCTACTGGTGTCTTGGTGCCGGCTTGCTGGTTTATTGTAGGAAATAGCTGGTAGGAGGCCAGCAGCCTCCGCAGCTCTTGTATTTGCCCCTCTCTGCCACGGGCTTCTCATCTTCAAGCTCTTAGGGTGAGGCCCACAGGGATGGCTGTTACCGTGTGTCGTGGTAGGGCCCAGGGGCCCCTGTAGAAGCTGGGTGTCCTTAGAGTCATGGAATGGTTTAGATTGGAAGTGACTTTAAAGACCATCCAGTTCCAACCCCCCTGCCATGGGCAGGGACACCTTGCACTAGACCAGGTTGCTCCAAGCCTCATCCAGCCTGACCTTGAACACTTCCAGGGATGGGGCATCCACATCAAGGCCAGGCTGGATGAGGCTTGGAGCAACCTGGTCTAGTGCAAGGTGTCCCTGCCCATGGCAGGGGGGTTGGAACTGGATGATCTTTAAGGTCCCTTCCAACCCAAACCATTCTATGATTGTATGATCCACAGCTTCTCTGGTCGTTGTTGTGATATATCCCATAGAGTCAGGTGCTGCTTCATGCCTGGGGCAGCTTTTGGCCAGGTAAAATGAAAGAAGTGCTTACCGTATTCATAGTGTGGGATGAAATAACTTCAAAGTAGTTTTTAGTAGAATTTGAGCAGAAAAAAGGATTTTGGCAGGAAAAACTAGATCATCCAAGAAGCGCCTGTTTACTGTTGAGCTGTGGGTGATGTCTCTTGAACAATATTCTCCTCTGTCTGTGTTGTTAGCTTTGCCTTTGTGCATCTTATTCTAAACTTTCTCTCAGGAAGGGTGGGGGCAACTTAAATTTTTTGTGAACTTTCAGGTACTGAATGTACTTTCTCAGAGGCTTAAGTCACCAGAAGCAGCATAATGTTTCTAGTAACAGGATGCTCTTTGTGTCTCTTTCAGCATCACAGACAGTGCTGTAGAGCCATTAAAAGCTGAGCTGGCTGAACTGGAACAGCTGATTAAAGACCAGCAAGACAAGATCTGTGCTGTAAAAGCTAATATTCTAAAGAACGAAGAAAAAATCCGGAGGATGGTTCTTAGTATAAACCTGTCTTCAAGAAGGTGAAGAAGAGGGGGGAAATAAAAGCCTTGGGACTGACTGACACTCCTACCAAATAAAAACAGAATAGTGGAGAAGTCGAAGATATGCCTTGTTTAGATATAAAATGTTTAGAGACCAGAAGTCTAAAAATTATATAAAATCCCATTATTGCATTGATATTACCCAGGATAAAGTTATATTCATTTGAATGCTCAAATTTCAGAGCTATTAAAAGAACTTCTTTGGTTTAGATGTGAACCTCTGTTACTTC
>NW_010232980.1:10294-14862 GCF_000690775.1 Eurypyga helias | reverse complement strand
TTCCCTCCCTGGCCTGTTGAGTCACTTCTCTCTAACCTCCTCCTCTTCATTTCCACTGAGGTTGCTTTTGAACACACTGTCATGAAAAATGGGTGTTAGATACTTCTTTTTCCCCCTTAAAAAAGGGTTCCAAACTCCTGCAGGTCAGAAGGTTCCTGAGTCCTGCTTGTTATTAACAGGGAAAATTATCTGCAAAACAATGCTACGAGGTCAAGAAGTAAAGCCTTGTGTAATTGCAGCTCTTCGCACCATTCCAGAGGTGATGTCATGTCTTCAGAGCTATCAGGAATCTTATTAGGAACAACTGAAAATGCAATACGAGCATCACCGTGTAAGGGAGCAGAAGTATTTTATCTGCACAGGTGTTAATTCCATTTTTATTGCATATGTTCATTTGGAAAGGATTAATTTAAGTACCTGTTTCCTCCCAAATGCATGTTCCTCTAAGTTTTTCTACGTGAATAATTCCACCGCTTCTTTTAGTTAACTGCAGATGTCTGTACTGCTTTCCTAATGACCTCTTGAGCGTACTGCACGCTGGAGTCCAGCTCTGCCGATTCCCGAGCCTGCAAAGCGTATTAGCGTCGACACAACTGCGTGATGCTGCACCGAGCGCGGGAGGCTTGCAGGAGTCCCCTGTAAGGCTGTTCTCTCAAGATTTCTGTAATACGTGCGCCCATCTCCTCCCATGTTGGTTGGATTCTGTATGAAATGCTAGTGGCTTTTTTTTTTCCCCCTTCTTTGATTGGCGAATCTGTGGGCTTGTTGGTTTGTTCTTTGGTTTTTGTGGTTTTTTTTTTTTTATCTTGGCTTCTTTTTTTCTGGTATCTGGACATCACAAAACCTACCAAATGGACCGTCACCAAATAGCGTGAGTATTTAGTATGTTAAATGCAGACATGATAAAGGGGAGGATGCTTTGCTGCATGGGGCTTTGGTGGGGGTGCAGAGGAAGTAGGAAACTTGTGAAGGAACAGGAGAAATGTTCTGATCTGTTCTTAACAGCAAATGCCGCTGTGGGCTTCGCTGTTAGATGGTCACTTCAGTTTCAATACGTGAACGGTGAAGCAATATTGTGGGTAGGGTCACTCCTGCGGTCACCTTGTGCCTTGCCACCCTCTCCTGCCGCGCGTAGCTTCTCACCCAGCGTTGGAGCCTGGCCACTGCAGCCGGCGTCTCGTCGCGCGAAGGAAGAGGAGTTTGGGATGCCCACCAGAATCCCCAGAGCTGCTGACGAAAGCCTGCGTGGCCGAACGGTTTGAACGCTCCCTCCCTTCTCCCTTTAAATACTTCAAAGACGGATCGCTCAGACCCCTACTTAGACGGTGTTTGACCCCGTGAGCCCCTGGTTCCTCGGTGCTTCTCCTGACGCTGCTAGAAGTCACCCTTTAAAGCACAGCTTTGTTACCAGTCCCCTGGCCTTTGTCACCCCCCTTGGTGCCTCTCCCACGCCCCGGAGGACACCAGCGCGGGGCTGCTGGAGCACAGGGCTGGCAGGACAGCACTAAGAGGGGACCAGTAGGCGGGTGTTTGAGGTGTTCTCCAGGGACAGGATGTGATTTCAGCTCTACCGTGGGTTAAACAGGATTTAAATCCAACTTTTCCTTTCCCTCAGCTTCTCCATTTCAGGCAGTTCCCTTCACCAGCCCGCCCCCCTCCTTGTCTTGCCCCTGCTGATGGGCACCACGTGCCCTTCGCGTGGTGACCCAACCCGTGCGTTCGTCTGTCCTGGCGTTACAGGTGACTGAGTTGGGGTGGAAAGCCTAGGGCTCGTGTAAACCTGGGATGTGGAGGCACTGACTTGCTTCCTGGGAGACCTTAGGGATGACTTCTTGCATCTTTATGTACCCGTTTTCTTCTGCTTTCTGCATCAAATATCACTTAAAGCAAGAACAGGGGAACGTTAGGGTTTAGTGACATCGGCAGTCTTAGCTGGCTCTCTGTGTTTGCTTTGTTTTCCAGCATGATGGAATGCAGCTAGTGCCTCGGAGCTGAGGCTCGGTGTAGTTTAAAAGGCAGGTTGAGGATGCAGCACCGAAAAAGCCAATGAACAGCTGTGCCCCACGAAGGGGCAAGGAGCCTCTCTGAAAATGGATGGGGAAGAATGTCTGTGCACACGTCTGCCTGCGTCTCTCTTGCAAACAAAGCCGTGTCCGTGCCTTGGGCTTGCATTTCAGCTTGTGGGTGGTTCGTTAGCAAGGGAAGCTGCGCTAGCGCGGTGGTTTGGGGTTTAAAACCCTTACATTGTCAGGCCCCTCTGGCGCTAATGGAGCCTGACAGTTCTGGGAAGCAGGACTTGTATTTCACGACGTGCCTGACATTCCTCTCTTGTGCAGGTCGGGAGGTGGCTGCCAGCCCCTCTCGGTTAGGGCTGGGGAATATTTCACAGCTGAAAAGGTAGAGCTGTTGGCAGGATCCTGAAACGCAGCAGCTAGCCAGCGAGGGACAGTGGTGGGGTGTTGGGACCTCTCCAGGCCAGGAGAACCCGGATCCAGGGGCAGAGAGGTTGAAAGGGGATGCTGGGGTGAGTGCAAAGGGTTGTGGTATGTGAAATGGAACTCGGATGGAGTTTAGGTACCAGAGGGTCCAACTGTGGTTGTGAGGGACCCCCTTGTGAGAATTTGTCTCGCCCACCCATGAGCTGGAGTCCTTCAGCCTCAGACCCCAAACCTTCGCTTACAAGGTCAGGTCAGTTCCCGTCTCATGGAGGCTGTCTGCCAGGGTTCCTCACCCACCACCAAGGAGGAGGCTCTGGGGTAGCAGGCTCTGCACACTCCTTCTCCCCCAAATCCTCACTCCCCACTGGTACCCTCTGGATGGAGGGAGCTGCTCTACTTCAACCAGCTCTGGTTTTGGTCCTGACGGGACATGGTCCTGCTTGGAGGCATGCAGAGGTGGAGTTGAGAGTTTTGCAAACAGCTGGCACCGGAGTGTTTGTGTGTCAGCCTCAGAAGGAAACGCTGTGTGGTTTGTCTTCTGACCTGGGAAGACACTTCTCCCACTGCTCCCATCTCGTTATCCTCACCAGCTTGGGCAAAAGCCACACCAACGTCACTATTTTTGCCTTGAAATCTGAAATTCCTGCTCACAGGTGCAACCCCGGGCATAGCACCTCCAACACAGCCGCAATGCACGCATCCCCAAGTCAGATCCGGGTTTCTCCACCCCGCTGGGCTGCTGCCCGATCTTGCTGTAGCTCCCTCTGATCTGGCTCAGCGATCCCGGGTTGCTGTGCTGCCGGGGATCCGAAGAGCAGATGGAAACTCCTTCTGCTCTCTCAGCCAGGAGGACTGAGGGACACGTTGCTTCCCCCGTAGCCTGTTTTCAGCTGACTCCTCACTGCAGTTTGCTGTATTGGATTTCTTCCTTCATGAAGCCAGAATAGTTCAGAGGCCTCGGAGACAGTCTCCTGCCTATTGGGTTACTTCCCTTGAGCACATCTTGGAACGTAAAGGGGAAAATGCCAATTACTTTTAAATGCTTCAGAATTGCAAAGCTCCAGCTATATTTCTCTGTCGGCAGAGAAAAGCCTGGCACTTGTAAGCCAGCCAGCCCCTTCCTGATTTAGGGGATGCAGCCCATTGAAAGCTGATTGAAACTGGGCTCCCAACCAGCTTTGCTTTCAAAATTAAAAAGCCTCAGTGGTTTTGGGTTTTTTTTAAATTTTAATTTTTCGAAAGCACCTTGGATCCATCCACTGATCCAACCTGACATTGCAGAAGAGGAGGGCAGGACCGTGGCTGTGTAGAGCCCAGCAGCTGCAGGGCTGCTTGGGTGTTTTCAGGGCTTTTGGGAATGCATCCTTCTCTGCCAGGAGAGTCCGAGGGGGTGGGCTACCCCCAGGACCTCGCATATCCTAGACCCTGTCTTGTCTGAATTTGCACTGTTCCCGGTCTCTGGATGCACGTGTGGAGGTGTCAGTCTAGGCCATGTGATGGACTTGGGAGCTGCCAGCCGTGGAGTGACCTTCACCTGTCAGAGAGCCCCAGCACCTCCCACGACGCCCCGGGTAGCTGCCTGCAGCGCCAACACGCCTCTTCCAGAGTGCTTCCTGCCATGTTTTGTGAAAAAATATTAAGAAATAACATTTCCGTTTTCCAGTGAGAAATTTAATTAGAAGGAATTAAAAGGTATAGTTTATAGTTTAATTTAATGTGATGAAAAAAGGATTAGCTCCCTCCCCCTCCTACCCAAATCCCAACCCGAGACGATGGCAGCCTGGCCTCCAATTGCATCCGACGGCCACAGAAGGGAGAGGCTTACCAAGAAGAAAAGGGAGAGAAATTCCACCCCAGATTTACGACTTGCCAAGCAGAGGTTGCCTGGGTTAGCCTCGTTCTGTGTTGCGCTGGGTCCCACAGACTTGACTTCGTTGTGTGCCTGGGAATGGGCTAAATACTGATTTTATTTTTTTTTTTTTTTAATGGCTGCTTCTGCAGGTCACTTGTGTCCTTGGGTGCTATTTTGGGCCACCAAGGCTCGCAAAGTGTGTCCTCAGACATGCGGGGAGCGTGCGCCTGTCCCTGCAGGTGGGGGTTTTCCCTCTCAGGTTGTTTCTCCATTTTTGG
>NW_010232980.1:9126-10265 GCF_000690775.1 Eurypyga helias | reverse complement strand
CTTCAGCAGAAGCAGGAAGATTCACAGCTGTGGGGAACAGCACAGTTGTGCCGGTTACCTGTGATTGTGCCATTGCTCCTCGAAGGCAAGAGGTGGAGATGGGAGCCCTGCTCTGAGGTGGCACAGGGAATCCTTCTCCTGGCATCCTGGTTGTCCCTTGTTTCCACAGCAGGGCATAAGCTGATCACCAGAGCTGGGACCAGGATGGAGCTCGCATTTACTGGAGCCTTGGGAAGAAATGTGGCAGAATCCAAATGGATCGGCCAGGGGGTACGTGAGGTCAGACCAAATGACCCGGTGATCCTAGAAAGCCTCTAATCCTACCACAGGATCTGCATGTGTTGGGAAACCGTGCTGAAGGCATTTTCCTCAGGGGTCGCATCAGAGGCACCCAGGACACATGGGAAGAGGGTGCCCAGGCATTGCCTGGCCCAGTACTTCACCCAAAGTGCAACACTGGGAAATGGACCCTGGGACCTGCAACAGAGTGCAGATGCCACCCTGGAAGATGCATCCAGCCCTGGAGGACAGGGACTATGCCTGCTGCGTTATTTTAGTCTCGCTCTGCCCTGCGCTGGGTAAGGCGGAGAAGCCAAAGGTGTGGTGGAAGCACCATCTTCAGCCTGACAGGGGAAGCAGCACACAGATGGAGACAACCTCCTCCTTGAAGCCAGGGAGAAAATGGACATGTTCTGCAAATGAGTCTCCTTCTCCAAGGAAATCGGGTATCTCTCTTTTTTTTTTTTTCCAGAAGTGCGAATTTCTTTTCAAGAAAATAGTTGGTGGATTTTTTTTTCCTTCTTTTTCCCTTTTTGCAGCTTTTTTTCTTCCCTGTATGAGCAAAGGCCAGCTGATTTCTGTCTTTCAGTCCTGGATGTATTTCGAGGCGTGCTGGCTCTGCAGAGGGACAGGACAGGGCTGGTGTTAACGGCTGCCGTTCCTACACCCTGCCGGTGACAGGCTCCCGGAGACAGCAGAGGATGTGGTCTCACTGTGTGGGGAGTATCACTGAAGTAACTCCCTTCTACAAACCAGCGCAGCTACAACCCCGTGGTCACGTGCCAAAGCACGGTGTTTTTCCAAGGGATGGGGAGGCATGGGCGAGCAGGGTTAGGTACTTGGCTGCCGGAGCGGGATGG
>NW_010232980.1:0-9113 GCF_000690775.1 Eurypyga helias | reverse complement strand
CTCTTCCGCAGGACGTGCGGCTGGGGAGGCTCCCTGCTCTCTCCTTCCTCCCAAGAGGATGTTGTAGAGGCAATGACCAAAACACGTCTACCCTAGAGGCCCATACGCCCATCTTTACTGCAGGGTCTGTTAAAGGTTATTAGCGAAGGAAATCTACATGGGAGAAACTACTTAAAAACTTAAAATAACTTATACAACCCCTAGCCTGAAACCAACAGAAGGAATTTCATTTTCCTGAGAATAGCAGATACAGTCTGCACGTTCAGGATATACCTGGACCCGTCTTCTC
Organism: Eurypyga helias; assembly: GCF_000690775.1. Taxonomy (NCBI): domain Eukaryota; kingdom Metazoa; phylum Chordata; class Aves; order Eurypygiformes; family Eurypygidae; genus Eurypyga; species Eurypyga helias. Next base: position 8,824 of record NW_010232980.1, on the reverse strand, counting down.
TCTGGCTCCTGTACCACATTTAGGGAGGTCTCGTGCCGCACCGCTGCAGAAGGGAACGGCGCTTGCTTTCCATCCAGCGTAGCTGCTTTGCTTTGAAAGGTGAATTATGGACGTAAATTCCTCCCTCCCCAAAAGGCCAGTTCCAGATGACCGGGATATAAACCGAAAGGACTTCTGTTGATTTAATGGAAAAGGCATATTTTAACAGACCTCTTTTTGTTTCAGAAGACCGACTCGGTCTAGAAGGAAATGGATGGGAAGTGGTACAGGCGTGGAGGAGCTGCACAGTATCTCCCAATTCCTGGGCTGGCAGCCTAGCCACAGGGACTGTTTTCTGTCTAACAGCTTTACGTCGGATTAGGTTGGTGGTAAGAGGTGCTTCATTTCTTCTGTGCTTTCAGGTTTCTCTGCTTTTTGGAACAGCATCTGCTGATGCTGGAGACCAAGCATGGGCTGTGCTTGGGAGGATACACAGCGTATTGCAATGCTGTCTGGAAAGGAGAAGCTGTTTGGATAAGAAGCAGTTGCTCCGAGCAGGAGGTTCCAAGCTGGTCTGGCTTTAACCTCCAGAAAGAGAAAGGAAGCCTTTCTGTCCAATTCAAATAATCTCAGCGGTACTTCCAGTGCACGTTACAAAGCTGGAAACTGGCGTCAACCTGGGGTAGGTCCTGGGTCAGCATCAGTGCATGGAGTGTAGGAAGGGACAGGTGAGAACCAGAAGTGGCACTGGTGGGTGTGAACAGGCAGCCAGAAGACAGAGATGTTGGGCTTTGTCTCATCACATCCTCCTGAAGGCAGACAAGCAGCATTTAAACATTTGCACAATGCTTGTTTTTGGTTTTGTTTTTTTCCTGGAGAGACAGCAGTGGGAAGAGAAGTATCCCAAGATGCTCCTCTTGACAATACCCAAGTTACTCCACTGACCTTCACAGTTGTCTGTGCTGCAGTTCTACTTGTAAGGAGAGATGGGAAAGACAAGAGAGTGCTGTCTTCATAGTTCCCAGCTGCTGTAATGTCTGAGGGTGCGGAGAACAAAGAAAGGCCCCTCCAATGTTTTGAAGTGTCTTGTGAGTCTGATCAGAAAAAGGGCATCAGTCACGCATGTTTGAAACAGTGTCAACAAAGCACTTGTGGTTAAATGTGCGTATAAAAGCGTACTTAAATTGTATCATGGGGACAAAGGTGGAAGTAAACAGCCTGAACACAAATAGTGAATGTAAAACAGCCACGAGGAACTCTTTTCTCTTGGCCTTCATTTGCACAGGTATTAAATTCTGTAAGTTTGGGCAACTGGAACAAAATGCTTGTAAAAGTAAGTGTTTCAACATCTATATTAACATGAGAGTAATCGCTGTAGTAGAGTGTTTTGACTTTGCATCAACACTGAGTAAAGACTAAAGCTAGAGACGTCCTCGCCCCACTGTGCTTGTGTCTAGGAAGTCCCAGGAGGTACTGGGAAACGGTGGCTCTGGCTTTAGAAAGGTGTCAAGCTCAGCAAGAGTGAGCTTGACGAGCTCTCACCTGCCATATCTCACTCCCGGCTCTACTGGAGCAAGCTGAGACCTCATTTCTTTTCGCACTGGTTGGTTCATGGTCACCCATGACCCCCTCGTCACAGATTCACTGTCCAGCACAACACGCACATCTGCACTGCTGGGTCTGTTTGGGTCTGTCGTAACTGCAGACTTGCACACGGTTCTTGGTGCATTGTCTCTGCAGAGATTTGGGAGGGGAGATAGGACAGGAGCAGAAAAAACAGCTCCCTTTCACGTATCAGTTCAGATCTGGAATTCCTTTGCAGCTGATGTGGGGCTCATCTGCCTTTCAAGATGAGCCTTCCTGGGTTATATTTAGCTGTAAAACCCAACTGTGCTTGGATTTCCTTCTGCAGTTCTTGCAGGAGGGATTTTCTTCCTGTCCTCTGTTTAGCATCCTTTCCGGATCTCCCTCCGTTGTGCTCACCTCTTGCAGGCCAGTCTCTTCACAGAGAGCTGTGCTTGGACGGGGGGAGAAGGGGACTGCAAGGAGAGAGAGTGTTGTTTAGGTTGGACAAAGATGCACAGCCCTTCCTGGGGCGTGCAGCTTGGTGTAGCAGGAAGGTTTATTTGTTCTAGTCCCACGAAGAGCTCTATTCATGCTCCTTGTTGCTCCTGGCAGGGCAGGAGCTGAATAAAAGTACCTCTCTATCCCAACAGTTTGGGTCTTCAGCAAACAGCCATGGGCCCAAACAAAAATCTCCTGACAGGAGAGCAAAGGGACAGCAGTTCTGGAGGATGCACCGAGAGACCTTGGTTTGAAGTGATCTTGAGCAGCCTGAATGCAGGGAAGCTGCTGAGGGGAGAAGAGCCAGAGGAGATTTTCCAGTAGTGACCAGTTTTCAGTGTGATGAAGCTGTGGCTGTCACCGTGCATGGGCAGAGAGGGACAAGGCAGAGGAGTGCAAGAAATGCCCTCTCCATGGGCTCAGCATCCCGGATGGGATCTGCAGGGGCAGCTCAGCTGAGGTGGAGACCAGCCCCGGAGCCAGAAGGAATTCATGGGCCACCCAACGTCTGCTGTTCGTAGGCAACCCTGTGCCGATCAGGTAGCCTGGGAGGAAGGAAAGGTGTTCTCCTCTAGTTTTAGTGCTCCCTGGCTCTCAGCTTTTCATTCCTGTCCACAGAAGTGTCAAGGAAGGGGTGGTTTTATGTTTAACTCCGTTAGAGGGAGGGCCGTAAACTCAGAGCCCACGTTAATAGGATACTTGTCTTTCGGAGCCAGAATGGAATGGTGAGAGACCAGGGTCTCTCGCAGCTAAATACTGTTCTATTGTGCTGCGTTTTATATCTGCTGGTGGGAGCGACCAGAAGCTGTGTGGGAATGCGCGTTAAATGTGTTATTTCGTTAGAATGTCACTTTCTCAAGTATCATGTGCTGTGTTTGCACGGGGCTTGCGGGCTCTCAGTATGCGACTGCGGGGAGCAACTGGAGCGCAGGACCACCCGAAGGCATCCAGCTGCTTCCAATGCAGTGCCGCGGAGGGGGGACAGCCCGCCGTGGAAGGCACGTGCGAACTCCCGCCACTGGTCTCTGCGTTCACTGCCGCCCGGGCCGGCTCTGCTGGTGGCTGGGCTTTGTGGGAAAGCCTTGGTGGGATGTGGGAGAGAGGATGGCTACCCGCTGGGAGAAAAGCTTGCTTGGAGAGGGAAGGAGCCCCCCTGGGAGAGGTAAAGGCTTGCCCAGGTTGATGTAGATGGGATGGCTTGATGGCCATGGAGGGCTGAGTCCCAGTCACCTGCTGGTGCTGCTGCAGAAGAGGATTCGGGGGAGCGGGAGGTTTCGTCATGGTGTTAAGGGCAATGACATTTTTGGAAAGCGTTGGGTTATGAAGTGCAGATGTCCATGCCCAGTTAAGGCTGACATTTTCTGACAAGGGAGGGGGGGTTTGTGGCAGGTCTCTAATGCCCACTGGAATTCACTTCCAGCTCACTCCCAGGGCCTGCCCAGAAAACTTGTCCTTAATTATATTGTGCAAGGGCAAAGTGCCCTTTCTCATGTCAGAGTTGTAATTTGCTTTCCTGCCACCCCTTTGTCTCTCTGACTGTGGGCCCCCACACCTCCATACGCTCACAGTACCTGCTTTGACTGTCTCCTGGAGCTCAGCTTTTTGTTTTACAACCTTGTGCTCATTGTCGAGGCTGTGGACACACTTGACTGGAAAGCTACAAGATCAAGCAGGTCAACCTTTTGGGAAAGGAAGCAGGTTCACAAATTCACAGATTCAGTGGGAGGGGTTGGAAGGGACCTCTGGAGATCATCTAGTCCAACCCCTCCTGCCAGAGCAGGATCACCTAGAGTAGATCACACAGGAACAAATTCAGGCGGCTTTTGAAAGTCTTCAGGGAAGGAGACTCCCCCACCTCTCTGGGCAGCCTGTTCCAGTGCTCTGTCACCCTCACAGGGAAGGAGTATTTTCCTCATGTTCAGGTTGAACCTTCTGTTTTCCAGTTCATGGCCATTGCCCCTTGTCCTGTCACTGTCAACTGCTTTGTAAGCACGTTGGAGGAAGGTGGGCTGCCCCAGCAAGCCTTAGGTTTGGAGGAAGGATGGTCTGACAGGTTGGCCTGTGACACAGGATCTCTGCAGGTTGCTCTTTGCTGTGACTCAGGCTTAGCTTGTGATCTATGGATGTTCTGCCTCGCAGTTCTTCTGATCCAGCGGTGGTACCAGGGATCTCCTCCTCCCACATCCTTTTCTCCTGTCTTCTGGCAGTCTGGGTTTCCAAGCCAGGGCTCAGAGTGAAAGATAGGCTTGTGCCACCAGAAATTGACCCGTGGGGCTGATGAGTGGGACAGCTCTCCAGTGCAGCTTTTACAGGGCAGGAGCAGTAAAATGTTGTTGGAGGCAGCTAGACCCTTACTTCGGGATCGGGACTGTTCTGTTTGCCATGTCTGGGGCCCTGCGGGTAGCTTGGGACCAGCGTGCTGTGGAAACAGGAATGAGGACAGATTCAAATAAGACAAGTGATATGTTACCTTTAACGCTGGGGAAAACAGAAATGGCTGAGGGAAGCTAAGACAACATTTCTGGAGCAGCATAAGGGTTTTTTAAACAATTTCATGATTACTTTGACTGCTTGATCTTACAGCTTGAGTATTGCCCTGGTGTTATTTCTTTGCATTTCATTTCCTAAGACATCCTGAAGAGCAGGGAGCGAAAAACAAAATAAAAACCTGGCATGTATTTTACAAGCTGTGCCGGCTTCTCCCACAGACCCCGTCAACCCTTTGAACCGCAGCTGCTCAGATAGTCGAGGTCACTGGAAAGGCTCCTACTGACTCTGGGGGCTTTGAACCCAGCCCCTAGGTAGTGCCGCACTTGCAAGCGTGACCGAAAGGCCATTTTGGTGGAAAAGCTCCCGCTGGCTCCAGGAGAGGCTGGGTCGGAGCCTGGCTGTGGGCTGTCGTGGCGGAAGAGCATCCTTCGTGGCTGCTGGATGCAGTGCAAGCTCACAGAGCTGCATCAGCGAGGTACCACCCACTGCCTGACAGCGAGGGAAGGAGACGCACCTCGTTTTCAAGTCTTTGGGGTGGATCAGGGTTTTCAGCCCATGGCTGGGCTCCAATCGTCTTCCTAGAGTGTTTGTGGCAGCTCCTGAGCATCAGCTTTTTCCTTTGAGCTCCACAACAAGAAGTGCGGTTAGAAATCTTTTTGAATGGAGAAAGTTTCTTGCCCCAGGCCAAGCGCAGAAATGTGGAATGGATTTGGATCAAACTTTTTTTTTCTTTTGGAATTTTATTTAAAAAAAAAAAAAAGGCACCTTAGGCAAGAGCTGAAGCATGGAACATTTTATCCCAAAAGGTGGACGCCTTGTGAAATTACAAGTGTGTGAAAACAGGTGGTTAAACTGAAATGGTTTTACAGATTTAAGTACAGAGGGTGCTACCAAAAACCTGTTATAAATCCTGGAGTGAACTCTTCTTGAAAGGCAGAGGTAGAAGAACAGGCCATCAGCAAGTAACCTGAACGACTACCAAACCCACAGGCGGCTCCAGAACCGGTAAAGAAGCCAAGCAAAATGAGAAGAGGCTTTCTGAAAGGTCAGCACGGGAGCCAAGTCCAGGCCTGGGCTTTGGTTTTTAAACTCAGTCTTAAAAACTACACCCTAGTGACTGGTATCTGGCTGGGACAGATTTTACTCGCAGCACCTGATCCAAAGCCTGCTCCAGTCAATGGCAAGTACTCCGTGATCTTTTCAGTGTTGGATTGGGGCCTTAAACGTGCAGCCAGGAGGAAAAACATACAAGGACTGTGCTGCGGCACGTTGCATGGTGGAGGAAGGACGAGAGCCAGAACGGCGCGGCCCTTTGCCGTGAAAACCAGTGGATGTACTGCTGAAGGTGGAAATAGGGTCCTGGGGAGAAGAAAATCATGGTGAGTTGGAGGTCTGCAGCTGTGAGAGATGAGGTGGGAAGGCGTTACAGCTTCTATTGGTGTCATTGCAGCTAATGGGGCTAATTCCATCAAGGCTTTGCTGTGCAAGGTGCTGTATAAACATGACAGGAGAGGGACCGTGTCCCGTGCTGATCTTGGTTGGCACAGAAAAGGGGTAGCAGTGCTTTCCAGCTGCAAGGATGGTTTCCAGTGAGCACAGTGCGTGGCTGTCCTTGTCCTCTTCATGATGGACTGTGCTCCTGCTGAGCCCAGGGTCTCAGAAACACATCTTTTCGGTGGGTTAAGTTAAAATAAGTAAGAAAATATGTTTGCTTGTTCAATGATCTGTGAGTAAATCTCCATTTTCAGTGGGTGAATGTGCCTACACGCGTGTGTTTAGGCTCTAAAGGATGTTTGACTCAATTTTCTCTAATGACATCACACGTCCAGATTGTTTTCCTATGCACTCGTGAGATAAAAGGAATCTATTTTTGCCTTTTTGTCTCATTTCTTCCTCACATGTCCTCACAGAAATGCAGGACCCCCCCCGCAGTGTGCCTTGGGGAGCACAGCTCATCCCAACGATCAGCCACAGAGCCCCCCTCAAGAAAACACACACAGGGAAGCATCCACCTTCGTGCAGACCTGATGTAGCTCAGCAAGGACCTGCCAGGGAATGAGATGCTGCTCCCAATCCCCCGACTCCCTCGGGTTCAGCCACGTCCCACTGAGGTCCTCTCAGAGAACGACTGAGGACAGCGGTGGGGGGCAGTGGTGCTCCAGCTCGACGCCTCGCTCCCAACTTCGTTATTAATGCACGCTGGCATGCTGCTTTTAGGTTCCCTGGGTCACTAGGAATGAGCTGGTTTCTGGTTTGTTACTAAAATGTAACTGTGATTATGAAGTGTTATGATATACGTTCTGCGGGGTTTTACAGCTGCGTCTTAAAGGGCTCATAACAAGAAAAAAAAGGAGGCTTAAACTGGAAGCCAGGAGTATAGTCAAATTAAGGAGTACAATGGCAATGCTAATTAAAAGCCCTTGGAGAGAAGAGGGGAAGGAAATGACCTAACTCCCAGCACTGTCACAGGATGCCCAGGGACACAACCAAGGGAGAGGCAAACCAGAGGTTGGAGAGACTAGCCTGGGTGATGGGAGATAAAGCCTTAACTCCTACTCTCTCCCCTGCCACAGAGCAGGTGGGTACCCTTGCCTTGTCAGGAGAGCCAGGAGGAGCATTCCAGCCAGGGAAAATTTGCTGGTTGCCTGAACACTTTGGTACATGGGAGCCATTAAGGAAGACCTCAACCAAGGCAAAGAGCAGCATCTTGCAGCACTTTGTCCTAAGCACTTCCACTACTTCTTTTGACATTAGACAGTAAATCTTGTCTACAGAGGAAGTTGGTTAAAAGTGTTTCTCTGTAATTCTTGTCTCATGAGAGTGTGGGTGCAGGCTCTGCGCTCTCCGCCTTGATAAAGAACTTGTGTGCTGGCAACTTCCCGGGAAGCCCAGCAGCCAAGCTCCGTGAGAGCCTGCAAGGACTTCCTCCAGGTCCGGGGGTGTAGGTAGGGTAACCAAGTGTCTGGGCTGTAGATTTTGCATGGTTGAGTGGCAGTGAAAAGAAGGTTTGAGATTTAGGGGTTCTTTTGGACCCCCCATAGTCAAACTATGACAAAATTCATAAATGAGCATGGCACTCGTCAGAGCAAAAGCTCTTTACCAGCAAGAAAGAAATTGTAATGTTGCCTTTTTCCTGCAGAGGCAGATTGTTTTCCTGTGCACTCAGGAGATAAAAATAGTCTATTTTTTCCCTATTGTCTTATCTTTTCTTCACATGTCCTTGACAGAAACGCAGGACCCCACCACCGTGCTTTGACCCCTCACAGCTTTGTCTTCAGTCCCTATGAAGTGGGCTGGATCTTGAGGCTTCTCCACCAGCCCCTCCAAGGAGGGCCTTCTTCTCCCACCCAGTTTTGACTCAGAGGAGCATCTCTCGTTCCAAGCCTGGACAGACATGGCACAGCATCTGTTGGGCAAGTAACCATCCAACTGCTTGAGCTTTCTCTTTGTGTGTCCAAGCCTTGCAGAGAAAAATTCCCAGAAAGTGTGAGCCTGAAATATCCCTCTGAGGTCAGTGTGAAACTTACTGCAGAGGGATGGGATGCTCCATTTCAGCCTTGGACCTCACATCCCTCTGGAGAGCTCCAGGCCTTTTATTCGTGCTTTGGCTCCAACCTTGGGTTTTTCCTTCAAACTAATCCAACTGGAAAGTGTTTAGGAACTGCTAGCCTTGCTGTTCCCTGTTTCATCTGTTCAGCACAATATATTAGGTTCTCTTTCGAGTTTTAGGAGTTAATTAGGTGAGTCGATACTTCTGATCAGAGCCGTAACTTCAGCACCATCTGTAGTGGAGGTGCAGCCTTTCGAGATGGCTTCGCGTCCACCATCGAGGTTTTCCTAGAGGTAAGCAGGAGCAGATGAGACTTCTTTTTGTGATGCCATTCATCTGAGCTGCTGGATAACACGGCTCGATCCAGGTCGAAATCCAGATAAATTTAGATCAGACATCAAGCCCTGCCAAAGACTTGCAGATCAAAGCAGTAGGAGTATTGGCTTGAGAGCGCAGGAATATTCACTACGTTGGCTTCCTCTTCAGTTCTGCAGATCTCTGCCAGTCTGGGGCAGGTCGTCTCTCTTCCATCACCCTGATTTAAATGCCTAACAACTCACACCACTGTCTTTGTGCATTGTTTACAACAGTGGAGCTAGGGCTTGCAAGAGAGATCGGTAGTAGTGACAAAGAAGAATTAGTCGGGGCTAATGACTATTTCTCCATCTGTGGGAGACTAGCTTTCTTATGGGATCAGGTACGACCGGCTTTTTCCTCCCATATAGAATCATAGAATCATAG
>NW_010232979.1:5620-6435 GCF_000690775.1 Eurypyga helias | reverse complement strand
GACACACCCCCTCCCCTAATTCCCAAAGATGACTTTCAAGGGCTGGTACCCCCCAAAAAAGCACCGTTAGCCCTGGCTACGGCCGCACCCATCCAGACACCGAGCCAGGGGTGCCGGCTGCTCCTCCCTGGATTGAAGACGGAGCCAAGAGCCGGGACACGCAGGAGCAGGGAGCGCAGAAGCCCCCCGAGATCCCTCCTTCCCCTGCCCTCCGCGCCCCAGCACGACTAAAGGGCTCGCTTGTTCAGAAGCTGGCAAGGCCAATTAATCTAATGAGGTTTTGCAGCCAGGGCCTATTGTCAGCCAAGAAAGGCACAGCGCTGCGGAGCGAGCACACGGGTGTCTCCTGGAAGCCAAGGGAATTTGGCAGAGCAAAGCTCAGGGTAAAAGCGGGGATGAGGAGCAGCAGGGACGGATCCTTTTGTTGCTCTCCACCGAGGAGGAGGAGGCTCACGTCCCAGAGCCCAGGCACCTGAACACAGGGCCGGGAGACGCCAGGGCCAGGTGGGTGAAGGGCAGAAGGGACCTCGAGCAGCCGAAACACAGGCGAAAAAGCAGCAGCCCCCTCCCACACCAGCTGCAGCGGCTCTGCTCCTGCAAGATGGAGCAGGGGCTCATTCGGCATGGCAGGGAGCGCACCCGGGAGGCCGGTAGCTCCTGTCCTTGGCGCCGTTACCCACCGCAGGCAGCGCCACCGCCAGCAATAACCCTCTGCCCACGCCGGCCCGGCTGCGTTCAGTACTGGGGGAGGCTTCTGGCGTTTGGAAGAGCAGCCTGGGAGCCACAGGCTTCGCGCACCTCCCCACACACAGCCC
>NW_010232979.1:3442-5166 GCF_000690775.1 Eurypyga helias | reverse complement strand
ACAGCCCCGACACCCTCCATCCAACACCCCCAGATCACAGCCGGTGGGACACAGCCCCAACACCCTCCATCCAACACCAATCCCAGCCCGCAGGAGACTCGGGGGTACAGACAGGAGCCCCCAGACGGCTCAGCGCCGGGGAGGTGTCACCCAGACAAAGCTCCTCTGCCCAGGGGCCACCTCCCACGTGCCGAGGAGCACAGCGCCAGGTCCCGAACGCGTGCCCGGAGTAACACACGCAGGCACCCTTCGGATAGAAAGGTTTTATCAAGTTTACAGTTTTAAAAAAGGATCCAAAAAATTACTTTTTTTTTTTTTAAACATGTACATTACAAAAAAACCCAAAATACATTTCCAATTGGGATCTTCATCCAGGGGTTGCTGAGCTGATTATAAAAAAACCCAAGCTGCAGGAAAGCCGGGCTGACGCAACCACCGACGGGGAAAAGCAGAAGGCACGCGCCGGGATGCAGAGGGAGGGACACGGACCCGGCTCCGCTGCCCACGGGCGGCAGCTTCGCGCCCGCCGCGTCCTCGCCCACGAGGCCATCAGTGTTTGGGTTTGCAGGGGTAAGAAATCCAAACACACGACAGTTATTTTCCTTGGGATGCTGGTTTGGGTTTGTAGGGTTTTTTTTTTTTTTTCCTGTTTTTCTAAGCAGTTTCACAGCTGAAACTCCTTTGGTCTGAAGAGAGTAACAGCACCCACCCCCCGCACCCTGAGAGTATCCGTCAAACATCGCCCTTGCGACCCCCTGGTCCGGTTGGGGCCTCCGAGGGCACTTCCCAATCCCTCCTCCCACCGTATCCGCTGCTCAGCAATAAACCCCTAGGATACAAGAGGAATAATTAACCCTTATAAATATATTTATATCATGGAGGAAAATAAGGCACTTCAGGAGGGTTACAGCTCGTCTAAGTCTATGACATCCTAATCAAGAAGAAAAATGAGTTAGTTTCTGAAATGAATTAAAATGAATGTTAATACAGTAATAAAAACAATCGGATCCACTTCCCACTTCAAGGCTTTGTTTAAAAAGGGAGAGAAGCAAGCGCCCCTTCCCCTCCCCGAAATCCAACAGCAAGGAAACCTGAGCCAGGCCCCACGCAGGGCCCTGCCAGCCCCCTCCCCGCCGCAGGCAGGTCCTCTCACAAGAGGCACCTTAAATAAGTTCATGGACTGAACAGAAAAAAATAATAGATCCCTATCTCCTTTCCCCGAAACGAGACTCCACACGGTTTCTCGGCCGTTTGGGACCTTCCAGAGCCCTTTTCCCTGGATCTGGGCTGGTGCTTTGGGCCTGATAAGGAGAGGAGAATCAGTGAAGGTCACCGGCTGCGGATGAGGCTCCAAGCTGAGCCCGGGGAGCCGGGACGAGGCTTTCCCTGCGAGCGTGGGAAAGGGGGGTGGCGGGGGGAAAAAGGCTGCTGGGAGCAGCAGCCAAGCACTGCGGGTGAGGACACCGGGAGAATGTTTAACCAGGAGCGCGGCGCCGGGAAGGGGGAAGGCCGGGAAGGGGAAGGCAACGGCGGCTTTGCCCAAACGCGCCGCGTGCGCGGAGAAGGAGCGAGGACGCACCGAGCGAACGGCTCCCGGGATGGGCGAAACGGCTGCTCCGGCTCCGCGTGGCCGTCTGGACGCAGGTCGGGGTGAACCCGGCTGCCAGCTCTGGCTTTTGGCTTCCTGACATGCTTGAGCCGTGCCGTTCCCCCGGAAAAAAGGG
>NW_010232979.1:3076-3361 GCF_000690775.1 Eurypyga helias | reverse complement strand
CAGCTCCAGCACAGCTGCTCTGTCTTGCAAAGGTTGTTTTTGGCAGCTCTCCTCTTCCCCTGCTGGTTTAAGAAATATTAAACTTCCTTGGTGGCCCAGCGCTCTGCAATTCTGCAACGCCGCTGCGAGGCGACGGCTTTACACCCGTTCTTTCTCAGGGAATCGCCAAGATTAAAAATAAACCCACCACCAACCTTCCCTACCTGCCCACAACCCTTCTCTTGTTTGGGAATCCAGCAGTTGCGCTCCGAGTTTGGGGAGTTTGGAAGCAGAGGGCGGTTGCGG
>NW_010232979.1:0-3000 GCF_000690775.1 Eurypyga helias | reverse complement strand
CTTGTGCAACGGGCTACGCGGGGGGGGTCCCCCAGCACCCCCAGGCACGGGCCCCTCGCGCCTGGGTCCCCGAAATCACGGCACTTGGCGGTACGTCGCGCGACAGGGACGCTCGCTCCCCTTCCCCGACCGGGGCCGAGTCTAGTTAAGGCAATTTAAAATTAAGCCAGGGTTGGCATTTGCGAGCTCCTCACCTCCCTGTGTGATAACGCTGTCAGCCCGGGTTAGCTTAAAGGTCCGTTTTCCCCAGGAACCCGTCTCCAAGAGAAGCCAGAGGAGGATGCTTACGGAAAGAGCAGAAAAACAAGCAGCGGCGATTCTCTCGCTCCCCTTACCCGGCTCGCAGCAATAATCGCTTGGCATTTCCAAGCCCCTCCGCTGCACCACGGCTCACTGGCACTCGAGGGGTTTGTTCCTTCTTCCAGAACCTGGAATTGGCGCTGCTTGGATGTTTCCAGCCCATCGGGCTCCTCGCTATCCATGCCCTCTGCATCCTGCCGACCAGCTGGTTTGCAGACGGACATCTGACGGCGCAGCGCTCCGGTAAATCCCTCTGCTCGCGCTTGGGGTCGCCCGGGATCTCAGCCAGAGCTGCACCCCAGAAAATCCCACCCTCCAAGCCCTTCATCTGCTTCTCCAGAGGTTAAAAACGCGCACACGCACGCAAGAACTCGGTGGCGCAAAGCGAAGCCATCAATCACGCCCCGGGAGGGATTTCAGCCACGCGGCAGCCTCGGGCCCGGCCTGGCGTTCCAGGTATCGGCAACACCATGAAAGGAGGCAAACCAGAGGAGAAAGAACAGGCACAGGCTGGCAAAATACTTGACAAGGAAAGAGGTTGGAGAGCTGCTTTTAGTGGGACACACAGCCAGTCCCACCCCACAACAGCTGGAGCTCCAAAAGGCCGTGGAACTGCTTTCGTGCGTGACCCCGAGTCAGTCACGTCCGAATTAAAACACACGCATCCGTAGCACCGGGGATATCTGGGTCTAGATTTCCAAGACATGCTCATATTCCATGTAAGGTGATATAAACCAGCTCCAAAACCCAGGGCAGCTAGTTCGAGTTCACCGCTTCCCCCCCCACCAGCACTGCGTCTGCAGCGAGCGGCCTGGGAATCCACAGGGTTCGCCAGAAGAAACCTTTTCCTCAAATTAACTAAGGGATTAGAGCAACAAAAGGATGGGAAAAAGACACAGGTTAGGTCTGATGTAACTGACGGGCACCCCGATGATGTTTTTAGGCACACAAACTCCCCTCCTGAGGGAAGGGAGAAGCAAAGGTAATACCAGCATTTTCGGCTACTCAAGTCCCTGCGTAGAAGGCACGGTCGCCCCTGCCAGGAAAAGCACCTCTGTGAACTGGCTGCAGCATTGCCCCGACGGGGCCAAGGATAAAGTGCCTGCTGTTCAGAAAGCCCCTCCCCACGCCATCTCTCTGCTCTAGGCACCGGCTTTTCCCTTTCACACACGCTCTCCGCAGGAACCGGGAGAGATCGGCAACCCGGCGTCTCGCCGCCCTGCTCGGCGCTGACCATGCGGACGCCGAGCCACCGTCCCCTGCCCCGGCTTTCCACCCCCTTTCCCGCCAAGTCTCCAGCAGCAGACTCGGCAAAGCAGTCCCGGGGATTTGAGGAATGTCTCCTCACATGGCACCCGACGCGCTCCACAGCCCTAGAGCCAGGCAGCGCGCCCCAGGCGGGGAGTCTGGAAATAATACTAGGGGGTCAGAGGGGAGAGAATTGTGCACTCGTGCCAAAAACGGATTATTTGACTGGGATGCAGCAGAGAAGAGACACTCAAAGCTCGTTTTCTTGCAGCACTACCAGCATTCGCTGGAAAGGAAGAGCCCTCAGATCAACTGTCTGCTGCTGCGATGAGAAAACGAGCTGAAAACGTCCTTCATCTGAAAGGCCACGCGGCTGCACCAGGATCATCCATCTTTACTTTAAAAATCCCTCAGGATGGAGGGTTTATGTGTGCTCTGCCTGGTGGCATCCAGAATCGGGAGGTTTAGCTCTCTTTTAAATAAGCAACCGTTACACCCCCCTCCAGCTAAATCCCAACACCGTATCCTCGGTGTCCGTGAGGAGGCCTTTTGGAAAGGCAGAGCACGAAGTCCTGCCAAAGCCGGAGCGGGGCGGGGGGGAGAGGGGAGATATGCTGCCGGTTGTCTGCAAACCCTTGGCACATCTTTGGTTACGGGATGAAAAAGGAAGTGGTGGAAGGTTTGGCCACCTGATTCTTTAAGACGACGTTAACCCAGGAGAGAAGGGGAAGAAGGGGATGGGACCGTGGTTAATCCGACCACTCGTCCTCATCGAACTCGGAAGAGTCGTCCTCAGAGTCGCTGTACTCCACAGCGATGCGGCGCGACAGGATCGTTGCCACGTCATTGCCCACAACGTCCCGCTTCTCCTGTTCCCGCTGCTCCTCCACCTTGCGGAGCTGGAAGCCTGTTGGGAAAAAGGCAAGGGATGGGATGACGCAAAGGCTTTGGTCACACCGTCCCTCTGAGCAATGCAGCCAGCCAGTGCCGGCCGCGCCGCGGGATAACGCGGATGGTGAACGACAGGCTGGGTGGGCAGGCGGGAAGCGACTCCTTCCCACGCTCCTCCGCTGCCGTTCAATCCCCTCGCCAACTCGGCCCACCCCAATTCCAGCACTGCCGTCGCCCAAGGGGCGGGTGGAGGCATAAAAGCCAGCGAGGTCGTCACCAGGGTGTCACGAGGAGGGCCCAACCAGGGATGGGTGCCGAGGCAGTCACACCCTGCTCGAGAGATGGCTCCCGAGGGCCGTCTTGGATACTGCGGGGCTTTTCCAGAGGCAAAGGAGGACGTTGGTACTGAACCAAAACCTTACCTTGGCGAATAGCTGAAAGGAGATCGCTCCTGGCATCGCTAACCGCAGGCAGGGATGACTTGGGCTTGGAGGCGGAGGTGTCGGAAGGCGGAGGAGGGGGTGGGGGCCCATCCAGGCCACCGGCAGACAGAGGCGGTGG
>NW_010232978.1:3883-4233 GCF_000690775.1 Eurypyga helias | reverse complement strand
GGTTCAGCTGCCCACTCGCTCCCTCTTCCCACACTTCCCACGGGAAGTGAGGACTTCCCATGGGACTCATCTCCGCTCCTTTTTGCAAGGATGTTGCCTGGGGATTTCGACTTTCCCAAGAGAAATCCCACTGTCCAGGAGGGCAGCACTGAGAGTCCCGGCGATGCTCAAGCACTTGAACCATGTGGATGACGTGCAGGATCTCAGCTCCACCAGCTGCCCTGACAGCTGCGGCCCATCCCAGGAGCTTCCCGGGAGCTGCAGGCTGGGTTGGTGCAGGGAAGGAGCTGGGTCTGGGGCTGAAGACCCGCGAGCAGAGCCCTCCTTCCCCTCCCACCCTCCCTCCCAGG
>NW_010232978.1:779-3832 GCF_000690775.1 Eurypyga helias | reverse complement strand
GGTGCGTCCCGTTGCTGGCGTCCCTCGGAGCGTTTGGGCTGGGCTTGGGCTCCCGAAAGGCCTCGCCGCCCCAGCCAATCCCAGATAGCCCACGGCACTGGCTGCGGCGAGGCGGATCGCAGGCACGACCGGAAAGCAGAGGGCTTGCATTAGCTTTATTTCTCAGCTCAAAGTGCCGCGGGCGTTAGTGCATTAATTCTGTAGCGACGTGGGCTGCAAAGCTGCAGCCAGAGGATGCTCACAGGGGACAGAGCCCCCGGGCCACCGGATCCCCGTGAGCCCTGGCTGGGCAGTTCCCGCATCTCCTGGAACATCTCCTGCCCCAGGAATGGCCTTTCTGGAGTCAGTAGCTGCAGAGCACGCTCCGTACCTGAGCCAGGGGACAAGGGGGCAGGGGAGACAAGGGGGACAGGGGATGAGGAGGATGGCATCTGAGTGGCATCCGTGTGCTCATCCCAAAGGTCTTATGGGACACGGGAAGCACCGCTGGGCCGTTGCACCTACATTAGGTGGCATCAGGGCAGGTTTTACCTGTGTCCGCAGCTAGATCGAAGGTGGGGATGGGGGCTGCGGGTGAGTTCATTCCATGCTGGCAGGGCACTGGGATCACCGGCTCCTTGCCTGGGGTATGGCCCCTCCATCCACGCTCGAGTGGAGGGCAGGAGAACCCTGAGCCATGGGAGATGGTGGCCATGGGGACGCTGTTGGCCGCAGGGATGTGGCTGGCCTTTGGGATGCGGCTGGGGACGTGGTTGGCCTTGGGGCTGTAGTTGGCCTTGGGGATGTGCTTGGCACTGGGGATGTGGGTTTGGGTAGGAAGGGATTAGCCTTGGGGACACAGGTGGCACTGGGGACGTGATTTGCCTTGGAGATGTGGCTGGCCATGGGGATGTGGGTGGCTCTGGGGACACGCCTGGGGACAGGGCTGTTCCTGGGAACACAATTGGCCTTGGAGATACCATTGGCTTTGGGGATGTGGTTGGCAGTGGGGGCATGGGGATGTGGGCAGTCAGTCTTAGGGACATCATTGGCCTTGGGGACACACTCGGCTTTGGGGATGTGGCCATGGGTCGCAGGATCTTGGGTCGCAGGAGGAGCCGTCAGTGCTTGGGCAGGGGACATGTCCCTTCTCCCCTCATCTTGGGAGAACTCGGGAGTCCTGGTTCTTTGAGGTTCAGAGGAAAACCTCCCGGCGCGCTGGATGGGGCAGGGGCGGCCGAGATGGCTGTCCCCTGGCTGGGAATGGGGAGAGGGGCAGGACGGAGCCCCGCTCTGCCGTCACCTGCTCTCCTCGCCCTCCCGCAGCTTGCGGTATGTGGCGATCTCGATGCCAAGGGCCAGCCTGGGCTTGGGCCAGAGTGGAAGGGACAGTGCACGTGGGGCAAGTGGCCGATGGCATGTGTCATGGAGGACAGTCCCTGCTCCCTTGGGGTGATGGGACAGTGGGCATGGGACGTATCCCTGATGGCAGGGGGACATGTTCCTGCTTTGCGGGCCGGAGGGATGGTGCTGTGGGATGTTACCGGGGACATGTCCCTGCTCCTGTGGGACGGTGCACGCGGGCTGTGACACTGTGAACACAACTCCTTAGGGACCTTGACTACGTGACACGCAGGGACCAAGGCACAACACGTAGGACAGCGGGGACACCACCCCCCGCCCCCCAACCACCGAGCAGAGCCACCCAACCCTGGGGTGGTGAACCCCAGCCCTGAGAAGGTGACATCCCAGGAGGGGACAGCCAGGCCAGCCAACCGTTGGGTGGCCAGCTCCCGCCGCACCTTGGACTTGTACCACTCCTCATTCCCCTGGACGTTCCTGGCGGGCCAACTTTTTTTTGCCCCCAGGGCTGTCCACCCGGCTCTGTTTCTCCTGAGCTGCCTGGCCCTGCCTGCTCCTGCCCATCCCTGCCCATCCCTGCCCATCATGCTCATCCCTGCTCCGGCCCTGCCCTGTCTTTGCCCATCCCTGCTCCAGCCCTGCCCCACCCCTGAGGGAGGCTGAGCCCCTGGGGTATGGGGTGGGGGATGCAGGACCCGGCCCCTGCCCTCACCTGCCTGTAGGCAGCCAGGTTGCCCTCGGCCTCCAGCCGCCGGGTCACTTCATCTTGCAGCCTGTGCTGGCGCAGAGCCACACCATCACTCGCTCGGCACCGCCAGCGCTTACTGCAGCCCCACAGACAGACGCCCCCGGTCGACGCAGCCCCACGCCACCAGCACCCTGTGTCCGTGTGTGTGTCCATCCCGCACTCCCCGCCACCGTCCACACTGTTCCCAGGGGTCACCCTGTTGCCACCCAAGTCCCTGACACCACCCTGGTCCCCACCAGTTGCTGGCTGGTCCCCGGGGTTACCCTGGTCCTGGTGGCCACCCTGGTCTCTATCCCAGTGGCCACCCCAGTCCCCACCCTGGCCCCAGGGGTCACCCTGGTCCTTGCCAGCACCACGGTCCCCACTGCCACCCGGGTGCCCACCATCATGCTGGTGCAGGCGGCCACCTTGGTCCCCAGGACTAGCCCCAGTGGGGCAGCGCCTCACTTCTGCTGGAGGCTGCCGAGGTCCCGGCAAGGTTGTCCCTCTCCATCTCCAGACGGGCCTTGGCGGCGGCCAACTGCCCCACGTGGCACCGCAGGTCACGCAGCTCCTCCTGGTAGACGTCGGCCAGACACGAGGGCTCCTGGTGCCGCGCCTGGTTCAGCTCCACCGCCCGCACCTTGTCAGCCGCACCTTCTCCACGGGGCTGGCGAAGCGGTTGCTGAGCTCCATCAGCTCCACCATCTCGTTGGTGCGCGTCTCCCGGAACCCCGACTTGAGCGCCGTGGCCAGCGAGAAGCCCATCCTGCCCGACCCCAGAGACGTGCCGGGCCTGCTCGGGAGCGCGATGGCATGGCCCCCCTCTGCCCCCGCAGGCGTGTTCCCAGCCCCTGCCACGCACCCCCTGTGCCCCCGCACGCGTGGGCGCACACCCTCATGTACACACCCCCGCATCTCACGCACACGTGTGCGCGCACACCCATGCACGTGGCCGGTGTGGATCCACGTGTGGGCGCACACA
>NW_010232978.1:347-589 GCF_000690775.1 Eurypyga helias | reverse complement strand
CACACACGTGCACACACACCAGTACACATACACGTGCACACACATGCACACACACACTCTTGCACACACGTGTACCCACACACCCATGCACACACACATCCCTGCACATGCACGTGTACCCCCTCACTCCCCGCGTCGCACCCCCCGGACCAGCCCAGCACAAGCAGCTCAGCACCAGCCGCCGCAGCCCCGTGCCCCTGCGGCCGAGGCCCTTTGCAGGCCGCCTGGCAGCGCGGGGAGGC
>NW_010232978.1:0-215 GCF_000690775.1 Eurypyga helias | reverse complement strand
GGGGCCCGAGCGGGGGTTCAGGGCGCCTCGCCCCCTTCCTGTCCCGGGGGGGGCCTGCCCCTGCCACGGCAGCGTGGCCGTGTCACCGGTCACATGTGCACTGGTTTTGGGGGGTCTTTTACCCCCCAGGCGCCTGAAAGGGACTTTGTGCCAGGGCACCGCGCTGCTGGGAGCACGGGGCAAGGGTCCGGGGGTGGCGGCGGTGATGGCACAGG
>NW_010232977.1:1733-3926 GCF_000690775.1 Eurypyga helias | reverse complement strand
CAGGAGCGTGCACGAAGGCCGAGGGAGAGGAGCCGACCTGAGGGAAGGTGGTCGGGATGTGGAGCGGTGGGTTTGTGCGCTGTTACTTGCGCACGCGCGGCCGTCTCAACACGATACTCTGCCTGATGCCGTGGTTTTTGGGGTTCTGTCCGCTAATCAGCATGATTTGGAGTAAGATGCTGAAAACGAGAGGTCGCTTGAGATTTACCAAAATCGCACTTCAAATCTGCTGCGTTCGGTTGCATAAAACGGGGGAGGGCTCCCTGCACGCACCTCGCTCTGCCCAGCCCCATGGGAAGGAGCAGGGACAACCCCTCCTGCTGTGTAATTCCCCATTCCCAATGACCTCAGAACTCGGCGTGGCTGGTGCGTTGGAGGTTTTGGGATAGGGTCACCTTGGGATACGTGGTTCAACCCAAGATCAGGCAGGGATCTGCTCAGAGATCCCTCTGTCCCGAAAGTGACTTCCCATCCCACGGGAGGGGTCACGGCATGGGCGCCCGGGATGCACTCCACGTGCTGGATGTGCCCCGTTAAACGCAGCCAGGCTAAGGCTGGGCTCAGAAGACGAAACGTCCAGGAGTGGGCTAGGTTTGGGTTCAAATGGTGATTTTTTGTAGGCGAAATGCTTTTTGGAATTGGCAGGTCGTACGCAGGCAAAGAAGCGTAAACGCGCTTGGCGGTGGCTCCTGTGTTCAACAGCCAACGCGTTGATCGCAGAAACTGGAGAGAACCCCAAGTGTTTTGTCCTCTGGATGCTGCAGGAGCAACCAGGAGAACCCAAAGTCGAGTACATCCTCTGAATATCGTCTCGCCAGCTCTGGAAGATCAGTGATGCCCTTTTTTCTTTAGGAGAGAGAGATTCCTGGCAGTCCTTGGGTCTCTCCCTCTCTTCCCAGTGCCAGGAAAGCGTGATCAGGGGAAAAAGTTCTTTTCAGATGGTCATTCCTGTATTTAAGGGTGTTGAGCATGGAGCACACATCCAATAGCATCTGCGTCACTGTGATTTCCATTCAACATTCCCTGGCATAACCTGGGAAGGGGACTCGGAGGGTCCCAGGCACCCAACGGTGGGCAGGGACGGCGCTCAACAGCGGTTCCAGGGACCTGAGGAGGAAGGAAAATAGGGATTCCTTCCATTCTCCCACCAAACTGTCCGGGCTGTGCCCCGCTCTCAGCAAACCCCGAAACTTCCCCGCGATAATGCGTGTGCCTGCACACAGACATGGGTGAAGATCCGCGCCGGAGCCCCGGGTGTGATGGGTTGACACTTGATGGCAATCGTTGCCTGGAGTGCTCTTTGAACAGGAGGGCTCCTGGGGAACTTCCCTCCTCTCTCTGATGTCTGAAAATTAAAAATTAATCCCGTATGAAAAATTAAAGGGGGAAACTTTCTGCTGCAGCAGCAGAGCTTTTGGAATGTTGATTTGTTGGGTTTTTTGAAGGCTGAGTGACATCTCCGGGAAGATCCTTGTTGTTTGTTACATTTAGAATATAAGATCTGAATTGATTTTTGTAAATTGGCAACCCGCTTCCAAAGGGCTGGAATAGCTTAAAATGGGTGGGGGGTTAGATATTTATTTACTGAAATACATGGCTGTAAACAGGCATTTATTCATCCCCCTAGAGCTACTCCCGATTCATACTACAGCCGAAGGAAGCTCCTGGGTTTATCCTAACAGCGATGGTGGCATCTGCATGTCTTGGAAGAGCCGGCCTCTTTTCCCAGGTGACAAGTGATGGGACAAGAGGAAGTGGCCTCAAGCTGTGCGGGAGGTTTAGGTTGGATATTAGGGAAAAGGTCTTCCTGGAAAGAGCTGTCAGGCACTGGAAGGGGCTGCCCAGGGAGGGGGGAGTCACCATCCCGGGAGGGGTTTCAGGGCCGTGAGGACGAGGTGCTCAGGGACATGGGTCAGTGGGGGCTGGGCACTGCTGGGGTAATGGTTGGACCTGATGGGCTGAAAGGGCTTTTCCAACCTGAACAATTTTACTATTCTGTGATTTAAATTTGATGTTTTAAAACCCACCGCCTTTGTGACATCAAGGAGCGCCTCCTGCCCACACCACATGGCCTCGCCCACCCCGTCTGCGGGCACCGAGCTGCCCGAGGCAGAAGGGACACCACGAGGGTTCCCCAGGGTTGGCGTGGCCGTGACAGTGGCTGGTGGGGTGGGTCCCGGGGGAGGGGCGGGG
>NW_010232977.1:0-1720 GCF_000690775.1 Eurypyga helias | reverse complement strand
CGGAGGTGCGTTCGGTGGTCGGTGAGTGTCAGGGATACCCTTTGGCATCTCACGCTGCACCTGCCTGTTTTACACCATCCGTCAGGAAATACCGTGGATCTCGTTGAACAGGGCTGTTGTAGAAACCGGTTCAGGCTCTGGGTCCAGCCCTCGTCCCCTTCCACTGAAGGGGTCACACGATAAATGTAGCCCGGACTAGGTCACTTACAACCCAAACCATCCTATAAGATCCTCCATGAGGATCTCAAAGGTGCATTTTATGACGTTTCAAGACAGAAACTGGATGGTGATGAATTGCAGTGAGATGGAAAACAGTGCAGAGCCAAATGGGAGCCTGTTCAGCAAACCGGAGCCCCGCTGCAGAGTTGCAAACGGATTTATTTCTGCTCTGAGGACAGAGAAGTTGAGACAGGCTGCGGATTTCCGCCTTGTTTGCAGTTTAGCCAGACCATGGATTCAAACCCATTTTAAAGCAGACACGGATTTATTGCAGAAATACGGTTCTGCCCGTGCGAGGACAGCTCAGCCCAAGGAGAAGGAAGCCAAGAGGGATGAGGACAGGGAGCAGCGTGAACCCTGGGAGCCAACGACTGTGTGAGAGGGAACCAAACGACCGGAGGACGAAAAGCAGGAGCCTTCGGAGCGAGGACCAGGCGTTCCAAACCCAAATCCCAGTGCGCTCCGTCAAGACGTGCTGAGCCATTTCCCTCTGCTCGCTGAGCTGTGGTTTTAGACCCAGCTGATGTTTTTTTTATGAGGGCGGACTGCTAGGCCTCCTGTGAGCTCTGCCAAAAAAACCTCGGGCCAGGCGAAGCTGTTCCAGCAAATGGCTGTTTTTTCTGGAAAATGCTGTTCCCTGCAGCCAGGTTATTCCCACAGTCAAGGTGACGCTGGCAGAGCGCGCTCGCCACCAACACCAAAGGCAGAGAGCAAACATCCTCCCCCGGCACCGGCAGCTGCACTGCTCGGAAACAGCAGGCAGCTCGGATTGTCCTTGTCCCCGAGCAGGGACGCAGGGTCTGAGCCCGGGTTTGCGTTCACGTGAGCTTTGTGACTGGTGCCAGGCAGGAAAAAGGGGAAGGGGGTGGCTGCGCTGGGTGTCCATGCCCTCTCCACCCCTTGGAGATGCTCCAAACCCAGGTCATGGCCCTGCACGGCGCTGCGTTTTGGGGTGGGTGGGCCTCAGGGAAGGGTCTGTGACAGCGCCCGGGGAGCCGGGGTGGCCAAGGTGAAGGAGACGAGGCGATATGTGGGGTAGGATGTGCTGTGCTGTGCTGGGGGTTGCTGGGGAATGGCAGCTTGAGAGAAACAGCCCATTCCCTCTTCCTGCCACCCGCGGGTGTTTGACATCGATCTCCGATGAAAATCGGCATCCACCCCAGGGGGAAGGAAACCATCCTGGGGACAGGGGTGTGGACGATGTGGTATGCTGAGGGGGTCTTCGTGCTTCCAGGGGCTAAGGAGAGCAGCCCCATGGGAGCCCGTGGGGGAGCAGGGGGTTCTTACACCCCAAACCCATCACTCTTGACTCTTCCCAGCAGTGCTGACGTTGAGCCGTGCACGTGCCCGAGGTGCAGAGGGTTCTTACACCCCAAACCCATCACTCTTGACTCTTCCCAGCAGTGCTGACGTTGAGCCGTGCACGTGCCCGAGGCGTCACCTTGCTCTGCCGGGCGGAGGCGGAGGTGGGGAGCTCAGCCCCCAGCCGCAGCCCCCTACG
>NW_010232976.1:7836-12692 GCF_000690775.1 Eurypyga helias | reverse complement strand
CATCACCCATGTCACTGATAAAGATGCTAAACAGTAGAGGTCCCAACACCGACCCCTGAGGAATGTTGCTCGTTACTGGTCTCCACTCGGACATCGAGCCGTTGACCACCACTCTCTGAGTGTGACCATCAGGCCAGTTCTTTATCCATCAAGTGGTCCATCCATCAAATCCATGTCTCTCCAGTTTCGAGACAAGGATGTCATGCGGGACAGTGTCGAAGGCTTTGCACAAGTCCAGGTAAATGACATCAGGTGCCCGTCCTCTATCCACCAGGGTTGTGACCCCATCGCAGAAGGCCACCATGTTCATCAGGCAGGATCTGCCCTTGGTGAAGCCATGCTGGCTGTCACCAATCACCTCCGCATTCTCCATGTGCCTCAGCATGGCTTCCAGGAGCATCTGCTCCATGATCTTGTCAGGCACAGCGGTGAGACTGACTGTCCTGTAGTTTTTCAGGTCCTCTTTTTTTCCCTTTTTAAAGATGGGGTTTATGTTTCCCCTTTTCCTGTCATCGGGAACTTCACCAGACCGCCATGACTTCTCGAATATGATGGATAGAGGTTTGGCAGCCCCATCCACCATGTCTTTTGGGACCCATAGATGTATTCCATCAGGTCCCATGGACTTGTGCACCTTCAGGTTCCTCAGGTGTTCCTGAAGCTGATCCTCACTGACCATGGGTGGCTCTCCAGTCTCCCAATCTCTGCCCTTGTCTTTCATGACCCTGGGGGGTATGGCTTGTACCCTTGACAGTGAAGACTGAGGCAAAAAAAGCTAGTGGAGTACCTCAGCCTTCTCCATATCTGGGGAAACCAGCTCTCTGGGAAACCTGCTCTCTGGTTATTAATGTTAATTGTGATTTCTTTTTTTGTCCTGCGTGTGCAATGAACCTGAAACTCCACCTCTTTATTAATGTTCTCAAGTCCCCCTTGTTGGGGGATAATGTTTCTGCTTCAAGAAGCTGATTCTAGCTTGAGATCACATCATCCCTTGGGTGAGTTTTCAGTGGTTGGGTTTTTAAGCAGAATGCAAAATCAAGGGTGAAATAGATTGTGAGGGGAAGTAGAAAGTGGGGAAAGGGGTTACATGGCAGGATAGCCCACACTCCCACACTCTGCCTTGTGATTTTTTGTTCAGTTTACCACTTGGTGAGATGTGGGTTTATGTGGAGTTTTCTTGTTGATTTTTTTGAGGATTTTTTGTTTGTTTGTTTGTTTTTTGGTTTTTTTTTTTTTCCTTTTTTTGGAGGGGTGGTAGGTTTGGTTGAGGTTTATTCCCTGTTAAATGCTTTGTGGTTCTCAGTGTTCTAAAAGTGGGACGTGCATAACTTTTCAGGATTATTCTCATTGCTTTTTCTAATTCTTAATAGCTCATGAGAGTAGGCATATCAGTACATGTGAATAGTAGCTAATTTATACAGGATTATCCTTTTTCTTTTTTTTTCCTTAAGCTGTTGTCAGCTATACCATAGAGTTTTCATAGCTACTGCACAGACATTTTAGTGAAAATATTCAATGCTACTGCACTGTTTTAACACCTCCCAACTCCCCCATCCCCAGGATCTTCCAGGCTCCAATAGCTTTTTTTGTGTAAACAATCTACACAAAAACTGAATTACAGTAGTATCTTAGAACTTTAGTATAGATGCTTTACAGTGGGCTCAGTAAAAACTTTCCATTTTAAAGACTTCTGGCTGCCCCCACACTTCTAATAGTCTGGCCTCAAATACCACCTCAAAATGACATTTCTGGCTCAGGAAATCTGAGAGCCACAGATTTCTGGAGGCTGAGAAAGCATCATTGTATTCTTGACCTATTTTATTCCTTTCTATTCGCATCTGTTGCTGGCCATTGTTGGAGATGAACTGCTGCATATTTGGTTTAACCCAGTGTGTTGTTCTTGTGGCCTCCATTTGTCTGATAATTCATATATATTCTTTAGGGGTACGATCATATTAGCTTTCTTCAGTTTTGCTGCATGAGTTTTCAAACCCTGATCATTCAAGCTAAACACAGCAGCTATATCACTGTGCTAAATGGTCACATGATGCATATTTTCCCTTATTCTGGTGCTACAAATGCAGTGTTCATTAAATACAGGAATATTCTGTTTATATTTTATGTTTGGGAAATCAAACTATCCTCAAATATACTGAAATTCTCTTCATGTTTCTGCAAGAGAGAATAGCTATCATTTGTTCCATATGTACATTTGAAGTGAACAGCAAAGATATTTTTGGAATAAGGAACAGCATAAAAGCTAGAAGGAAGTGGTAGATGATACTAATTTATATTAATGGAGGGTATCATTATCCATCAGGCTTGTTAGAGTAGAACCTAAATAACGCAGATATAGAGTTAAGAAGTAGTTCTTATATGGCTTTTTCTGTCTTTCAAGAAAGTCTATGATATTTGTCCAGCCCAAATTACTTGCTGATGGATGCATATATGATTGCAGTGGTACCCCTAGATCCAAGGCTTGAGGGCACTTCCACATGTTGCCTATTGAGGCAATTTTTATGAAAGTGAAGTCACCAAATGACAGATTTTGATAAGATTCAGATGAAGAAAGGCTTCAGTTTTCTTTTATTGCAGTAGTGGCAGAGCCGTCTGGTCCCTTTCACTCTTGTGCTATAGCCAGCTGAAAACTGGAGCAAATTTAATGTAATCTAAATGGATTTATAATTGAATAAAATGAATAATCTATTTTCTAATTTCTTTGTCACTTGATTGGAGACATCCAAGATATCCAGATGTAAACACACTCAGCAGTATAAAACACCAAATCAAAAGAATGTACTTTAAAGGAACTGTAGCAAAACCATGATCCCTTGAGTCCTTTGTAGTCCATAATACTGGCTTGCAATCATACCTTTAGTACTCAGACACGCTGAGGTAAGAGTATAACATTGCAATGGATCTGAAGCTACCCAGGTGTAGACTGTTGTGCAAAGAGATGTCCTAAGAGAGTGACAGAAGCCAGACTCATGAAATGAAATTGCTTTGTCAGTAATTTTGGTTGTTCCCCTTAGAGAAAGGAATATGTTATTCTCATTCTTTCCAGATTTTCTCAAAATATTTGTCAGCATGCTGCTTAACAGTCAAAAACATTTCAACTTTCTACACTTTGTATTCAAATCCAGAGTGGAGAACACAGCTGGATGTTCAAACCTGCCTCTGATGCACACTGAAGGCAGCAACCGTGATTTCTCCACAATATAAAAGGTGATTTATGTTTCTGCCCTTGCACCAGCTGCCAGGTTATGCCATGCTTTGCTCTCATGCAAAGTTTAACCTATATAAAAGTCTCTGTTCTCATGTTGTTAACTGATCTACCAGTCCACTTTTAGCTTGGATGGAAGCATATTAAACAATGGAAGAAGCCCATGAATGTGAAAGATTGCTCATAGGTTTACTGTCCTTCCTAGAAGCTTCATACAGTTAAAAGTGTGGCAGCTTGGCAGGAGAACAAGAATTTTTAGCACTGCTTAATGAAATTAAAGCAGGTCAAATATAAACATGAGGTGGCTGTCCTGCAAATTGTTATGCACATCGATAATTACATAATTGTATATGAATATATGTCTGTGTGTGTCTCAAACATACGAGCTGCTGTACTGAAGCCAATGTGGATCTATTTGTGTGGGAAAAGTTTGGCTCTGTAGATCCAGGGAGAAAGAATTATGCTGTTTCTTTTATTGATGGGAACCAAAAGACATCTTCGTAATCTCGAAATACCCTTTGGAAGAAAAACAGGACTAGCCAACACTGGATTTCTTTTTTATTTTCTTTTTTTTTTCTTCCCATCTCTTCCTCATCTCCAAGGTAATAGGAATAATCTTAATACGGTGCAACACAAGAAGGAATGTTTTTAACCTGGATATAGAGGTTCCTGCCAGCTAGTGGCAAGACAGATGCTGTAAGGAGTTCCTATCCATGGTTATGAAAAGAAAGAAGTATTTTTCTTGAAAAAAAGTTAGTTCTAAGTCCAATATAAAAAAATAAAGAGATTCTGGTTATGCTACAAAAGGGAACTTGACTCGCTCTTACTGATAGGGTGGTGTGTTCTGCTCCAAAAATATGGTTTCTTTTATAATATTTTTGTCAAAAACTACACTAAATCACACAGTTAAAAATTAATCCTGCTCAGAGTGTAGCACTCTGGATACAAGACTTGAGTCAGAGTTTTTCTTAACATCTCTCTTTTTTTGCCTTCAGAGTGTTGCTTCTTTGCTTTCATTGTAGCTCAACTTTGTCAAAAGAAAGCTAGAAACTAGGTGTTTGTGCAAAATACCCTATAGCCTTGGACAAACACATCATGCGGGGTTTCAATACTTCAGATCAGAATCTTAAATCTGTGTCACTTTCAGGACAAGTGTTGCAGTGAAAAACACTGCTCTCCTATGCAGGTGTTTGGGTGGTTTTACTTTTCTTTTGCTTCACAGTGTTTGCATCCTTCTCAAAAATATAACATTACGTTTGCTTTGCGATCAGCTATAAAAGCATATTATTATTGAATACAAAGAAGAATTCTTGAAATTAGAATTTTAAAATACAAGTGGTAATGTTTGCTTAGAATTACAGTAATTCACTCATGAAAAAAATTAACATGCGAGCTATATGCCAAATATTGACATTCCCATTTCATAAACTGAATATTTATCAGAAACAGCTGTAAAACCACATAAAAGCCACAAGTTATAAATTATAATTATTTGTTTATTAATAGAAAATTATTTTACTGGTTTTAGAATGTGTCTCTAATACTCATTTAGAGTGCTGGTCACTGAACATGTTACACTAAAGTGTGTTTTACATTTAATAATCAGGGTTGCAATCATATCCACCAGTTTAGC
>NW_010232976.1:0-7820 GCF_000690775.1 Eurypyga helias | reverse complement strand
CCCCCCCAATAAAACCACAAGTTTCTTAGTGGTCAAATTCAACATTTTAAATTTTGCCAGTTTGGATACTTCTTGCTGAAGGAGTTGAACTAACATACGACTAGAATAAAGGCTATACAGATATTGCTCTCAGGTTTTCAGACAAAGAAAGAAATCACAGAAGAAAGTAGAGCACCTATATTGCGAATACTTAACTGAGAAATTCAAATAAACATACAAAATATCTGGGCTTAGGTCGTTTTCAGAGACAATTCTAGGACTTCAATAGTTCCATGTGTTCACTTTGTTATAGACTAAAAGTCTTAGAGAGTGGTAGCAGTAGTAAATCATACCAGCTTTTACACAAAAGGCTTCCTGGGGATTCAGGGTTTGTCCTTTTCCCAGTAAGAATGTGAAAAAAGTAATAATAATAAAATTTTCAGTGTATAGAGCTGCTGAGGTTAATTGAAAACAAAGAAATTATACACCTCTGGAAATGTCACTTTACAATCTGAAGTTGGAAGCACATCCTGAGGTATCCAAATTTCTTGGACATTTCTGACAGGTTTTGCTCATAATTTGAACACTGATAATACAATATAAAAGGAACAGAAGTTTAGCTGATAGGTGAGTTGTTTGTTTGTGTTTCATTTTTTTGTTTGTTTTTTTCATTTATCAGCTACACTGGAAGATTTAGAAAGAAGGAAGCAAACAAGTAAAGTGCCCAGAGATTGACTCCAGAGTAGTTTCCATTAAATTCAATGGGATTTGGTTGAGTTCAGCACTTCTGAAAATCAGACTCTTTCCTTAGTAAGATATAATTATTTTATGAACCTAACTTTGTGCCTATACTTCTGAATATCTTGTCCCAGATAGTAAGTTTGCATTCTAAGTAGTTTCTGTAAGTTGAAGAAAAAAAAAAAAGAAAAATAGCCAACATAACTCTCTCATCAGGCAGCTAGGTTAAGCAACCTTCTAAGGTGATGATGCCCTCAGAGTCAATGTTTTGCCTACAGGAAAAATGTTTTTCCTTAACAAAGGCTCCAATATGAGAATTCAGGAAACTGAAGATTTACCAACAATATTAGACCTCTGTCTTTCCATATTCTCAGTGCAACACGTTTTAGTTAACTCGAAAGGAGAATTAGAAGGCAGTGATGTTGCAAGCTTGAGATGCAGTCTAATTTCCACCATATGGTGTTTTTGTTTTTATCATCATGTTTGGAACAAAGGGTAGAACTTCCTAACTTGTTTGTTTTTATGCTAATTTTTTTCCAAACATCTAAATAGTTGACTTAAATCCCAAAAGTTTCATTTCTTTTTTTCCCTTTTTTTTTTTTTTTGAACAGCTTTCACATATTCAACATTGCATAAAATACCCATTTGTAATTATGTTTAACCTTTGTAAAGCCTCTGGGTAAAGTCTACTCATTAATCTTTAACCTGACAAGCCTTGGGGGTGGTGAAATTGGCACAGCCATGTATTAAAGGCTCAGAGACCACAGACTAGAGGTACAAAAGGGGTAATTAAGAGGTAGTATGAAAGGAAATGGAACAAAGCTAAAGGGATAGGATCATATTATGGTACATGTCAGACAGTAGTAAGGACAATGGAATGCAAATTTCTATTGACACAAATCAAAAAATAAATGAGGCAGTGCATTTTTCAAAACAAAACCAATTTAATGATCTCCTTTCTTAGTCAAGCACAGATAACCTTCACTAAATTAGATCTCAAACATTGTAATAATCATACAGCATGGCCACATGGTTAGTTTCTAATAGTGTTCCCCTATTTACTTTTGCTTGTTTGTTCTTAACAAATATGCTCCCTCACAGCAACTGTAAAAGGCAAAATTTAATATATCTCAGTACGTCTCAGCAGAAAACAACATCACCTGGACAAGTGTCATCCTGCAACTGAGGGACGAATCCTGCCCCTGGACACCAGGCTGTGAGGAATGCCTAGCTTCTGGGCAGCTGCTCTGGGCTGATCACAGCTCCCCATGGCCTCACAGCACAGATGATCATCAAGGTGGCTTGGAGGGTCTGCAGTGTGTGGGAAAGGAGTCAGGGCCAGCATTCAAAACACTGTCTCTGATGAGGCAGTATGGCTTTTATACCAGCTCGGTAGAGAGTACTTTGAAATCATGGAAGCTACTCTCTTTGATATTCCTAAAGGACAAGGTCCTGTCATCTTTTGGACTGCACAGAGACAGTCTAATTTTAAGTTCATTAATTATTCCATTGACCACAGACTTCATCTGATTAGACACTTGCCTTAGCACCTTTCTCAGTCTGATCTCTGCCCAATCTCTAAAGAGGTGGCATTGAGTGGTGATTTTCCTCTGGTCCTCTGCAAAAATCCTCATCATTAGGCTGTGATATTTAGACTTGGCTCCAGGAGGTGGGTTGCCTTAAAAGAAAGTTTCATTTTATGCTTCAGTATGCCTTCAGTGTATTAATGAATAAAACAAATCTGTCATGTATACAT
Organism: Eurypyga helias; assembly: GCF_000690775.1. Lineage (NCBI taxonomy): Eukaryota > Metazoa > Chordata > Aves > Eurypygiformes > Eurypygidae > Eurypyga > Eurypyga helias. The sequence continues at coordinate 5,347 of NW_010232976.1, read as the reverse complement.
AAGATGATAACAGTATAACCTATAACCAGTAAGTCCCACACTAGGGAAGGATGAGGTAGCAGACAAAACTCAGCATTAATAACGTTTGATATCCACTTTCACAACAAGTGATGATTACTTTCCTGATAGGTAAAGCTGCTTTTATCAAGAGGTTACATGAGGACATTAGTGTTCATCAAAAATGAAAACAAATTTTTAAAAGTCCTACCTCTGGCCATTCTGTTTTCATAGCAGTGCAGCAGCTTCTCAGAAGCATGGCCTTTGGTACCTCTGCCACTGTGCATGGAAGGAAAAGTCACCATGATCCCCAGTGTACTGGAATTGCAGTTTTCATGGTGGTTGTTCTAGGAGAGTCCTCAACTATGTTCATTAAGGTAGACGCCCATTAGAAACCAATCCTATTATCTGAATATGTATCTAAGTGACTCATGAACATTTCAAAGTGAATGTATTACAAGAATTTGATTTTAAACCCCCAAGGAATATAAACTGCTTGTACTCTACAGAGGGAAAAGTCTTAAAGGGAGTGTGTTCATGCTGTATGCCTCAATGTGTTTATCTAGCTAATCATGGAGGTGTAGGAAAGTAGAAGAAGGTTGGGGATAAAATAAAGGAAATAGTTGTAATTGTGAAAAGAATGCATTGTAATTTGTCTTTCTCAAGTGCAAATACTAGACTTGCAAATACAATTAAAGGTCCTTCTAAAAGGTGCAACAGAAACATGAATAAGCTGGCAGGAGAATTCACAAATTTTGGAAGGGGTGGCATGACACACAATGAGGAAGTGGTCAACTTTGCACATAGAGTGCATAGAAAATATAATAAATCAGACATTCCAGTCTGAAAATGATAGCAAAAAAAAGAGGCTTAATGCTTTGAATTAATTTGGTTTTGCTTTACTGCTTTCAAGAAACATGGCTAGTTACAGTAAGTGGACAGAGTGCTGAATACTCCCTTTTTTGTTAATGGGCAAAATCATCTCTCTGCTCCTTAAATTAAGGTATATGCATTTTTAAGCTCACATCTTAATATTCTGAAGATCTGGAACTGAAATGAACATTAGTGAGGCACTCTTATTATGGTCAATTAATGTGAAAAAATAGTATTAAAGAAAAAAAAGGGAGGAGATACTGTACAGTCATTATTTTAAATTTCAGTATGTGTGTAGCCCTCATAGACTGAGAAATATCCAATTCTCTTGGTATGTATGAACTCCCAAGTTTTTTGAGTATAGTTACATTTGAAGAGTTAAACCAGAATGAAACCAATTTAACAACATAGAGAATCATGCTCTGGCTTTTGAAAGATCAGTGTAAATAGGAATAACGCTTCTTCTCCCTTCTTCCCTTAACCCAGCACTTTTCATTCCTTAATGAGATAGAGAACATGTGTAATTCCTACTTGTAGGATTTGCTTATCTTCCTCAGTTCTTCGGGGCTCCCAAGAGTAACTAAATAAAATCTGATCAAACAAATTCTTACTAAATTTAACAAATAACTAGGAGATACTGAAGTCAGAATAATGGATGCACCCAATATGTGAACGCAGGGTATAACTGTAAGACAATTATGGGAAAGAAAAATAGGTCAGAAAAAATAAGGCAGAAAATGCTGTGTTTTTAATGCTGTATTTATTATCTGTCTGGGTCAGCTACTTTATCTCTTTCTAATCATCTGTGTAAATAAGACTAGCAATGTCATATTCTTTCATTCCTGCATTACGTTGACAATTTTTATTGCTTAATGAGATCGAATGTTGCTAGGTTCTACATATGTATACTCATTCTCTTCAACCCTTCAGGGCATCTTCCTTCCCATGATGAAAAAAATCCTCAAAGAATAATAGCTTGTAGTGAATTCAGCAAATAAATAGGGTATGCATGCAATGCTTGAAATTTTCAGTTATAATAAAATTACACTCAAAACCCACAACGTAAATCTCTGCTTGAGGTGCAGGATGGCACAAAGCAGTGCACAGGTCATGTTGTCTGGAGTCTACAGTATTGGCTATTGTTGGATACAAAATATTGGATTTAATAAACATGTCTTGATGAACACAGTGATAAATACTGTGTTACCTTAAACATGAGTAGTCTTTTTAAACAATTACATTGTTTATTTTGATGACTGTTTATCATGATGATTGTTAAAATGATGTAAATGTGATGCAAAATGTATCAGTATGCTTTCCCCTCTGGCCTTTTTCCACATCCATGCAAAGCAGGTTACACATAGCTTCCTTCTATTTGATTCTCTTGCTCTTCTTAAAGTAGTGGTCCCACAGATAGAGCAGCTCCTCTAAGTCTCAGTCCAAAGAACTGGTAAAAATTTAAAATGTCAGCCTAAACCAAGAATGTTTTCAAGACTCTTGGGTAACGTCCCCAGAATAAGCTTAATGTCAAGCCAACATATTATTTGTTTTGGGTAGAAGAGAAAAACAGAAGGGGAAAAAAATAAGACCTAAAGTCAAACTAAAATAACACAAGAAACCAGTCAAAAATTGAGAAGGAATGCTACTGGGACCATTCAGAGTTGAACATTCCTTTGTGGATAGGAATGACCCTTAGGCGAAAGGATGTCTGAGCAAATTTCGCAAAGAATCCACTATTCACAAGACATGAATATCAGTATCAGGGGAGTGCTGACACTGGGAGCAGAGGGAGGAGTGAATGCTGCCTATGTTGGTCTTAGTCCAGCAAAGTAAACAAAATCTTTTACAAATTACATAAAACATGAATAATAAATTCACCTTTTCACTTCTAAATATTAATTCCTGGAAAGTCTGCCTAACACTGTTAAATGCATTTAGGGCATTTTTGTCCGAAAAAAAAAGAAAACTTTCTACCTCTGTGTTACCCACTGTAACCTCCACGCTGGTTTAGGTTTCTTAACCACTGCTATCAAAGACGGACTGGGTAATTTGAAATCTATCTAAAACATGAATGCCTTTTTGCTGTCCTTAGTCTACCTTTTTAATTTTTCTTTTCAATCATTTTTTATTCACATGGATCAGTTAAATACATGAAAAGGGAATGAGTTGTCTCTGATGATCCTGATTAAGTTAATGTATATTTCATTATCACATTTTATACGTACCTTTTAAAGTGGTTTTACCCACTCACACGCTTAATGACTGTGACTCCTAGATCTTGACCTAACTCCTTGCTGTGGGTTTGCCTCCCTCTGCTCAGTTTAGCAAGGTGACGTGGAGTTCTGACATCTTCTCGTTAGATTGCTGCCAATTTCAACTTTACATGGCCACGTGTGATCTACTGTCCTGCCTTGTCACTGCTTTCACCCCTCCTCTTTTTCTTCTGTCACTGTCAACTCCATCATCGCTCCTGATCACTTGGCTCCATGAATTACCCATTAATTCTCTTTAACCCTTCCTTCTCTGTGAATTTGTAAAGGCACACTACTCCAAGTCCTTTGTCTTCCTCATTCCTAGCATTTTCAGAATGAGGGCTCCATTATTTCTACCTTTAGGAATTTAAGAATTGGGCATCTAAGTCTGGCCTAGTCACCTTAAGATCTTTTTATAATCACTGAAAGAAAAGGCATATGCAGGAATTGATTCACCTCATCTATCTTAAACATGTATTTTAGGTTGAGATGAATTAACCCCAAGTAGTATCTACTGCTCTCCATATACTTACAGGGAGTGTTAGGTGATCTGTTCAGACTTGGAAATCTCAAAAGTCCAGATTTAGAGCATATGACTACTAATCCTGTTGAAATTATTGCTCAGTAAATTGCTGGCCAACTTTGTCTACTACCATGCTAAGTCAGAGATTGCCTTGGTACAAAAAATGGTAAATATTTTTGTGCTGGTTTAGCAATATAGTTAATGCTCCATTTCAGCACAGTAGTCCCCTTTCTGTAACCATGGGATGATATTTTTTTGCTGTTAGATATCTTTCTACAATGCACCCTGTGATTTTGGCTCCTTGATTATAATTGAGGCAGAATTATGTGTTGCCATGGCTGTGGGTGAAAACATGAGTTCAGGTAGGTGGAAGCTATAGCCAGTCAATAATATCTTTCATCCCCTGGGCTTATTCTGAACTTCTGATGTTTGGGAAGATATGCTTTGTCAGATCAGACTGAATATGGTTGTCATTAGACAAATTGTTTTGCTGCTTAGCACTGATGAATTAGAGCAAGTTATAATGCACATTAACAATAACGTAATCTATTAAAATTATAGACAGTTCTGGACTGTTGGGTGACCAGGGACATGGACTGAAAACTGGCTGAAATACTTGATTAAAAGATCACTGGCATTAAGTCCAGGTGTAGGCCAGTCACCAGCATTGTGTTTCAGGGGTAAATACTGATTCTGATACCCTTTGACATCTTTGTTAATGACCTGGATGTTGGGATCAAGTACACCACCAAGTCTGGAGAGGGCACAAAGCTGGGAGAAGTGGTTGAATAGGCAATATGTTTGTGCTGCTATTCAGAGGGACATCCACAGGATGGACAAATGAGCAAATAGAAACCTTATGGAGTTCAACAAAAGGAAGTGGAAAGCTACTGAATGCGGTTCCAAATTTGGTCTCCTGTTCCTAGGCTCATCTCTAGTGAGCCTGGTTTCATCCCTTTCCCCTTTGAACCTGGCTTAAAGCCCTCTCAATAAGCCCAGCCAACTCATGAGCAAGAACCCTTTTCCCTCTTTGAGAAAGCTGGACTACATCCGCTGCCAACAGGCCCAGCACTGTGTAAACTTCCCCATGACCAAAGAAACCAAAATTCCACTGTTTGCAGGTGTTTTTTTTTTTCTTTTTGTATCCTCCCCTGCCACTGTAGGGATTGAGGAAAATAAGACCTGTGCTCCTGATCCTTCAACCAACCACCGCAGGGTCCTGAAATCCCTTTAGGCTTCTTTCAGCCACCTCATCACTGCCCACCTGCATGACCACCAGTGGGTAATGATCCAAGGGCCCCAGCAGACCAGGGAGTTTCCTGGTGATGTCTCTGACCCAAGCCCCAGGGATGCAACAGACTTCCCTGTGGGATGGGTCTGGCTGGCATATTGGGCCCTCTGTTCCCCTCAGAAGGGAGCCCCCTACAACAATCACCCTCCTTTTCTTAACAGAGGAAGCCTTAATGCATGGGACTACCCGACTCTCACTGGGTGACTCCCTGGGTCACCCTTCTATTGAACTGTCACTAGCCTGGCCCTCGAGTCCCAGAGCCCCATGCCTCTTGTAGAAGGTGAGGGAGACCGGGACGGGATTCACCTGCCGCCTCAAACAGGGACTTGATTCCATTCCCACCCATCTCTCAGGTCTCTTCCTCCTTCCTGCTGGCAAGAGGGTACAAGATCCTGTGGTTTTTGTGGAGCC
>NW_010232975.1:572-1831 GCF_000690775.1 Eurypyga helias | reverse complement strand
ATGGCTCCATCACCGCTCACAAGTAATCCACCGCCCACACCGAAGCCACCTCCACGGCGATGTTAACGCCTGTCGTCTGACACTGCAGCCACTGCAACCCCTGCACCAACTCCACCCCCACTGCAACATAAACGCCCCTCGATGGACACTACAGCCACTGTATCTCCCGCACCACCTCTACCTCCACGGAGATGTGACCTCTCCTCAACAGACACTGCAGCTCCACCTCCCAGTGTGGCTCCACCCTCCACAACAATTCCACCTTCCACAATGGTTCCAGGTCCCACAACAGCTCCATCTTCCAGGTTGGCTCTGTCTTCCATAATGGTTCCACCTCCCAAAACAGCTCAGCTCCACCTCCCACTGCAGCTCCACACACTGCAGGGTGCAATGCAGCTGTGCAAACCCCTGTGTGGTATTGTCAGCATCAACTGGCACCAGAGTTAGTTGCCTCAATACAGGAAAAGAAATGGAAACATAACTCAGGCCGTCTGGTAAAGCAGGAGGAGGAGAAGGAGACAGCAGGGCCATCCAGAAGGACAGATGCAGAGGAGATAGAGACATTGCATACACCTGTAGTGTCAGAGACAGAGGATGATGGTGATGGTGGTGACGCAGATGTAACCATGCAATCCTTATCCATGAAGGAGCTCCAGGATATCCGGAGAAACTTTGGCCATTGTCATGGTGAACACGTTATTACCTAGCTACTCCGCTGCTGGGATAATGGGGCCAGTAGCATTGAATTAGAGGGTAGAGAAGCCAAGCAGTTGGGTTCACTTGCTAAAAAGAGTGGCATTGACAAACGGATTGGGAGGAAGACCCAAAATGTAAACCTCTGGAGGAGGGTCCTGGAAAGTGTGAGGGAAAGGTATGCTTTTAAGGAAAGTGTGCCCCATCATGTACACAAATGGACCACCATAGGGAAAGGTATCCAGTACCTGAGGGAGCTAGCTGTGCTGGAGTTAGTTTATTGTGAGGGGAAGAGTATAGATCCAGATGAAGTTAAATGCACAGGACACATGTGGCAGAAATTAATGCAGAATGGACCACCCTCATTAGCCAGTGTGTTCTCAATATTGATTGGGCAAGGGATGTGGAACCAAGAGTGGAGGACATGGTTCGACATTTCTGGGACTATGAGGACATTGGTTCTTCTACCGTACACACCTGTGTCTTGGCTGTAGAGAAACTGTCCAAAGAGCTTAAGCAGTTCAGAACGAAGACGTTCCAATCCCCACCTGCACGAGCCAGTCTCT
>NW_010232975.1:0-359 GCF_000690775.1 Eurypyga helias | reverse complement strand
AGACTGCCCAACCCCCCCCTGCACGAGCCAGTGTCTCAGCTATGAGGAGTAATGTTCCTCTACTCAAAGAAAGGAATACAAAAGGTATACATCACGGCGTACCCTGTGGTTTTACCTACGTGGCCATGGAGAGGACGTGAGGAACTGGCATGGAAAACCTACCCCACATTTAGAGGAACGAGCATGTGAACTGAAAGGGAAAAAACTCACCAGTAGGGATTCTTCCAAGAAAATTGTTGCCCCCATATCCAAACAGCACCGGAGCACTAATCCATTCCTCCAAAACATGAATGACTGTGAATCTTGTCACCTTTAGAGGGGCTCTGCCTCCAGTCAGGTAGAGGAGAGGGACAACCATG
>NW_010232974.1:1886-2122 GCF_000690775.1 Eurypyga helias | reverse complement strand
GGTTGTTTCTTCCGGGGTGAGGAGGAACAGTCGCCCTACGTCCTCCTTGTAGGGTCAAGGTGTTGCCTCTGCCGAAGGGGTTTCTCCTCCAGTAGGGTCACGACGCTGACAGTCGGCCGGGGACAACCGCGTGCGGGTGTTGCCAGGGAGGGGGGGGGACACAGGCAGCTTTGACAACCGGCGACCGTTACAGATGCGACGCCTCATCACCCGCGGCGAGTGGCAGTCGGAGCAGC
>NW_010232974.1:1531-1763 GCF_000690775.1 Eurypyga helias | reverse complement strand
CCCAAAACAGGGGTCGGGGGGGGAGGGGACCCCCTCACCAGGAGCCGAGCATAGTTTCCAAATCGGAGCTTCGAGGTGTTGCTACCTGTTCTAAGTGGGGTCTGTCACCTCCAAGGCACCAACACCCCAACGTGGGGGGTGAGATGAAAGGTGGGGGGGTGTCGGCACCAATAAGGGTCAGCGAGGTGGTATCTGACACCCACACCCACACAATTTGTCACCCGGCAGAAGG
>NW_010232974.1:738-1401 GCF_000690775.1 Eurypyga helias | reverse complement strand
CCTTCTACCAGCCCAACCTCCCCCTCGTCCGCTGCCTCGTCTCCGAACAAGCCGACAAGCTCGGCCGGGGCAACTGTGACGGTAGCCGTGTCCACCTGCTCTACAAGTGACCCCGTGAGGGGCGGGGCTGAAAGCCAAGGGGTGGAGCTACATTGGGTGGGATCAGTGGGAGGGGTTAGGCAGGGAGGGCGGAGCCTCTTTGCCTTATTATTGATTTTATTTAATGCATCTCTTCGTTTCAACCCCGGGGGGGATCACGTTTTTGGGCGGGTCCCCCCTCCCAGTGTCACTCGCCCTCCGACTGTTGTCAGGCGGAAAACCGTGGGGTGGAGGAAGTGAAGGGTCATTCTTAAGTAAGGTGGGGGGCACAGAGTGAGTGAGGGTCCCAAGGTCCCCCCAAAACTCCCCTACAGCCCTTCCATCTCCCCTACAGCCACCCCGTCTCCGCACAGTCGGACAGTCCCCGACTCATCCTCCTCTGACCTGTCCCTGCTACACCCCCACACCACCCCCTCCATCACCCCGTGCCATCGTGCACAACCGGAGCTCGGCTCCCGGTGTAGCAAACCACCGCCCCGTCAATCCCCTGTAACAGTGTTATTGGAGCCCGGTGTTGATACAGGCGACGTGAGGGGGGCGGGGGAAACAGGATCCTGGGATGCA
>NW_010232974.1:329-562 GCF_000690775.1 Eurypyga helias | reverse complement strand
TTGTGACAACCGCGCCCGGGGTTTTTTTTTATGCTTTATCATTCCGGCTGTAGCTCACAGCCGGGGAGTCGGGGGCGGTACGTTGGGAGCGCGGTATGCGCAGACTGTTGTATCCGGGGTCTGGTTTCTCATCTGTACAGTCGGCACTTTAGTGGACAACCGGACCCTGCTTCTTAGCCCGTGTCTGCTGTGGTGATTAACCGCCGGGGAACTCCCCGAACCGGGGCCACCAC
>NW_010232974.1:0-232 GCF_000690775.1 Eurypyga helias | reverse complement strand
CACCCAGTCCAGGGTCCGACTGGGCCCGGATCCGGCTCAGGACCAACACCCTGCATCACCGTCCCCACCCCATGTCACCCGGTGTCACCCATACCGGGACCGGTGCCGACAGGGCCAGGGAAGGGTGGGAAGAGGCAGAAACAACCCTCTGGAATGGGGGAGGGAGGCAGGAATTAGACACCTTTCCACCTCTAAGCACCCCCAACCCTGGGCATCCCCGTTTTCCACCTCA
>NW_010232973.1:47704-56120 GCF_000690775.1 Eurypyga helias | reverse complement strand
TTTTTTTTTCTCTCCACTGTCTTTGCTTGCAAAGAAATACTTCTGTGTTGCTAGATTTGTAGTGTACATGGAAATAAGCATGCTATTCCTGTTTATTCATCCGTGAACTGACTACATTTTCTGCACTAGAAAAAGAAACGAAAGTAGGTGAAGAGAAGCTGTAAAGCAAGAGTATCCATGCACCAAAATAAAGTCTAATTGGAGTAATATTTTAAAGGAGAAGATTAAAGGTAAGGAGGTGAGAGGCAGGAAGAGGTTGTCATTTAAAGAAATACATGATTTAGCAGGAGAACTATAGCCTGGATTTTATTCCTGCATTTTATAATAAGAAACAGAGCAGCATTAAACAACTAGATCCTTATCAGAGTTCATTAGTTAGTCCACCCAATGCAGACTTTATATTTTCCCCCTTTATAATTCTCGTGAGTGATCTGTTGGTCGTCTTTTAGGAGTCTCTGCCCTTTCAAATGACATTAATTTGCAGTTCTATTGGCACTGAATTAAAAAAAAAATATTTCATACTCTGTTCCCCTACTTCGTTCTTTCTGAAGTGCATATTTGTGAGGAAGTTGGATTTTAGGAAGCTGGACAGTTAGCTCTTGATGGCAGAACTCCAGGGACTTTCATCTATGAGGCCCTCAACATTAGAAGGATATTGACATTGGACCAAGTCCAGAGGAGGCCACGAAGATGCTCAGAGGGCTGGAGCCCCTCTCCTATGGGGACAGGCTGAGAGAGTTGGGCTTTTTCAGCCTGGAGAAGAGAAGGCTCCGGGGAAACTTTACAGCACCTTCCAGTACCTGAAGGGGCCTACAAGGAAGCTGGGGGGGACTTTTTACAAGGGCCTGTAGTGATAGGACAAGGGGTAATGGGTTGAAATTGAAATGGGGAGGTTTAGATTAGATATCAGGAAGAAGCTCTTCATGGAGAGGGTGGTGAGGCACTGGAACAAGTTGCCCAGAGAAGCTGTGGATGCCCCATCCCTGGAAGTGTTCAAAGCCAGGCTGGACAAGGCTTTGAGCAACCTGGTCTAGTGGAAGGTGTCTCGGCCCATGGCAGGGGGTTGGAACTAGCCAACACAAACCATTTTATGGTTCATTTTACTGTGGCCGGATAAACATATATCTATAAAATGAAAAGTTGATTCTGATACACTGATGCCTGTGCTGGTGTTTTCCTTTAGAATAGTTCTAGTTTCTAGGACTGAATGCCACTGAACAGTTGGGGTGTATCTTGGTTTAATTTCATTTGAAAAGAATCCAGTTTGTATTCCCTGAGAGCATTTCAGTATGTGAACCAAAGTGTAGCGAGTGGAGAGGATTGGGAGGAACACCTTGGAGGCATGCTGCTTATTCAAACCAAAATACTGATGCAGATGGATCTGCATATACAGCTGGAGCTGGACAGAGTAGCTCATTCTTTCATTGCTGCTTCCCATATGCATGTTGCTTAAACTGTCAAATTTTTGTTTTCTACTCTCTCTCATCTCCTGTTCCACTGGATCACGTTACCGATGTCATTTGCCATGTAACTCACCCAGGAAAGGAGACCATGTGGGAGTGGACATGATCACTGAGGACACGGGAAGGATTAGCCTTAGAGCCTTTATCCTCAAGGCTGGTTTATGGCAGTGTAAAGTCTTCACTGAACTACATCTTTAGTAGTCCGTGTGAGATGAAGTCATTCTTTCTCACCTGCCATTGTCTGAAACAACATGTTTTCCAGAAGCACAGATTAAAGTGATAGTGGTCTAGATTGTCCTAAGATGTGAAAGGCATGAAGACTCTCATGCTACAATGTATTTTTCATTTACTCAATGTAAAAATATGAAAATGTTTGGTTAGTACCAGGCAGGTGATGTGAGACAACTTAAATTATGAACTTCATCTATGTATTATAGATTTAATAGATACTGTATGTCTCATCTCGTCTGTTTTAACTGTGGAGAAGGAGTTATGGTGATGGAAATGTGAAATATTGGTCTTCCTCTTTTGATGCAATTGAATCATATGTATGGTTCAGTCTTATCCTTCTTTTACTAAAAGTCTTCTGTGACTAAAAAGATACAAATTGACATGGTGGCTTTTGTGTTGCTGTTGAAGACCATTGGTTACTTTATGGTATAGACACTATTTCTCAGTAGGGTCATGCTAACTCTGCCCTGCTTGCATGCTTTTTTGGTTGTACTAGATTAGAATATTTGTTGCAGCCTAATAAGATCAAAAATATCTAGATCCTAATTTGTTGTTTCTTACCCACCCAAAATGATTTTAGATGTTTTAAAACTGAAGTCATACAGTAGGATGAACAGAACTTGAGTTAAGTCAGCATCAGGGATTTTACAGGGCATTTGGAGTGGAAGAAATGGATCATGGAGCTGTTTTAAGAAGTGGGGATTTAACAGCAAATATGGAATGGAAAGAGCATTTAATAAGTAAGGAAACTGAAGTTGGTTTAAATATAGTGTTGTATGATACCCTATGACCCATGATGGGTCCTATTATAAGGTTCTGTGAAAAACAAAAACCATACTTCATTTTCAGATACATGGATGTCACAACTCTAGCTGTCTTTAAATGGAATGTCGACACTCAGTGTCTCTAACAATGGTTATACCCACCTCTGCAAATCAAATTCCCTAAGTTTTACACAATTGTGACTACTGAACTAGAGTTCATAGTCTGCTTTGAAACAGGTCATTTCTTTTCTTACTCAAGCCAATTATCACCTTTTCCTTGATATTTTCAATATCTTTCCACAAGTGGCATGATCTTTTTGTTCAGTGAAGTCCATTTCCCACCTCATCCCTCTACTGGAGGGACTTTGTGGAGGGTGTTGTTTCTTTTCTTCATTCTTTTTGGGTTTATTTAGTTTTTATCAGCAACATTTTCTTTCTTTCCCTCTGTGATTTCCCAGCCGTGAGATAAATAGCCTTGTATCTTACAAGCTAAATACAATTACTGCTATCAAAACTGGAGTCTTTCTCTCCCTGTAAATGTCTCTTGGAAGCTGATAAGCTGTTCAAGGCAAACTGCAGGCTTCTGCCTAATCCTGAGATTAAACATAACCACCCAGAAGACAGCAAGAGATAATTGGGGGGAGGGTGTGGGGTGTGAGGGTAGGCAGGCGGGAGAGGAAGAGAGGAGGAGAAAGTGAGATCCTCTCTTGAGATATTAAGAGGACATACGCAAGGCTCAAGGTTATTTGTAAAGGAATTACACAAAACACACAAGAGCTTGTTATGATGAGGAATTTCCTCAGATAATGCGGTGATTGTTGTAGTTCTTAGACAAAATTTAGCAGGGATTTGTTTGATGTAAAGCATAGAGGGGAGCTGTAGAAAACAGCTCCCAGCCACGTCTGCTGATTTTTATATATTAGTCCCCATCTTGTCCTTGAAACAGGAGGTCTTGCAAGGTTACATCCAGGTTCTTTGGGCATGCAGGCTTGGGTTCATCTCGCTGGGTTTACGCTGAATATGGGTAGATTTTGCAAGAGTAAAGCAGGGGACTGAGAGAGCTTTTCTACGCTCTGTGTTTTGCTACTTGCTGACCATCTGAACGAGGGTAACTTAACCCTTCTGTTTGTGAAACAGAGATAACGCTACTCTTCTAGGAAATAAGAGTGCCTTAATTACGGCGTAATATTGTGTTATATCTGTAGTAGCCTTCGATTGTAACCAAGGCAAGAGTACTGAAGACAGTCTTTTTGAGTCAGTCCAGTCCAGTGGAAAAAAGCAGCCTCATCTCTGGAAATATAAGTTGTTCTTGGTTTTTGATCAGTGACATTTTCATTTTCTTGCTCTGTATTTTTTTTAAGGTCTTGTGTTTCTGAAAGCTTGTCTGTATTTTTTAACTGTTATCAGTTGGCCTAATATGGGTTATTACCTCTCACAACTTTGCTTTATTTGATTTATAATGCATTAGCCAAGAAGGGGAAGATAGGTTTGGATAATCTAATAGTGGTATCACTGGAGGATTTGAGAGAAGACTATGTATCCTTTCTTCAGCTGACATGTGCTCTAAAACTGGAAATAATATGCAATATTGTGATTATTAGTTCTCATGAGGTCAGTAATGTAGTGTCTAATGCTGGTTAGGACATTAACAAGGAAAACTCAGAAGCAGAACTAACTGGGATGTCAGAGTCTTCACAGAAAGTTCTTCCTTTCTGACTTTGTACTTATCCCTGCACAGCACCCCACACAAGTCATGATGTACTACCCAATTGTTTGGTAGCTGAGCCTTATTAGAGGAAATAACTTGTTCTCTCTGCTTTGCAGAGCCTGGCTCTTCCTCCCTAAATTCCCTCTGTCTCTTTCAGAGTGATGTTGGCATCTCCTCTTTCCCTCTTTTTTCCACCCCTACTACCCCAACTCTGATTTATGCCTTCTTGTGCCCCTTTGGCTCTCCCTCCCCTCCTTCAGACCTGAGGCTGTTATGATCCTCTCACCGCTACTGAAACCAGGGTAATAGTAAGAAGCTTGGCTGAAGCCATCTCTATGAAGGGAAACATGGATCTTGTACTTAAATACTTGGAGTCATCAATAAGTCCCGTTGCTTGATGTGCAAGCTAAAGGGATTTCTTTGTGGTACTGCCAGATCCCACTGTGGTCTTAATATTTTCCTATCTAAATGCCCTTGTGAGTGGGTAATGAGTTAGGAACAAGAGCACTGAATTTTGATTAGCCCTGTGGGCTGAATGTGATCCCCAGGGTTCTTGTCATACACTTGTTTGTGGGTTTTGAGTTTTCATATTGTACTCATTTTGTGGGGCTTAAATGAGCTCTCAGATGCTTCCTATCAGCATGAATTGGAGATGGCATGTAAAATGCCTTTGACAGATTTACCGCATTTCATAATGAGCCTAAAACATATAAAAAGACAGGGTTAATAAAACAGCATTGGAGAAGCACATTTTGAAGACACTACAGTGACATATGTTGAAAGATCTGCCAAGAGGGATGATTAAAGCATGACAAGTTGATGAAATCAAGAGTTGATTGTAGCTTGTCACTGCAGGGCCATAACATCTATAATATATTTATAAGGCTGGAAAACAGATAAATATGGCTACATGATAGGAACACTCAGTTTTGGTCCCCTGTATCTGCTGAGATATAAACCTACACACATTAAGTATGTACAGACAAACATACCTCGGAATTTTTTGCAAACACATCCATGTTAATGCATGTGTATCCATACTGAATGATGGGATAGGATCTGACGTGATACATAAGTTATGTAAATGTTGGCACTATGCTCACAGTTTAACTTCTATGTACTTCATGTTTTGTTTTTCCACAGGAAATGTGATCCTGTGATTCATATCTACTTTGCCCCTGTCCCCAAACACTTGCATGGAAGTGCTGTGGAGCTTGTCTCTCTTCTGAATCCTGTCTTTGAGGACAGATGAGAGGAAGGACAGAGAGAAAAAGACCAAAGTGACTATATAGAGACTTGCAGTACTCATCCTTGCTGTTGAGGTTTCATTTTCTGGAGCTGATCCAGGCTCTTACAACATGCTACACTCAGTCTACACGAGTTGCAGCCTTACCTTCACCAAATAGCTCAAGCCCATGGGAGTGGTAGTCTGTCAAGCACTGGCATTTCTGTTAGCTTGGCATTAAGAAAGAGGGAGATGCATGGGTTTGTATAAAAACATGTAAGATAACTAGGCAGAACAAACAGTACAGCATTGTTTAACAGCAGTAGGATTGAAAGAAGTTTACCTAAGGAAGCATATATACAGAATAGTGTGTTCATGCAAGTAGCCATAACTCTCTAATTCCTACCTAGGATCTCACAGGTAGTCCTTGAGCTGTGGGAAAGAAGGGAGAAGGATTAAGAAGCATTCTTATGTAGCAGTCCCTATTACTGCTATGTCCTATTTATTTAATCCCCATTGCATGCCACAGAGTCAATACTAGTTTTAATTTAGCCAGAATATTTTCTCTTATTTATAGCCTGGATAACAGCTTGCATGCTGTTAGTTGAATTAGTCCAGTGTCATTTTTACATCTTCCTGAATAGGACTGGATGTCTGATATGTCAGATACATCGGAAGAAAATTTGCCTTAATGGTCAAAATAACACTTCTGTCCAGTGATCCTGGATTTGGGATGGTTTCTGTTCTGTCCTCTCGTAGCCTCTTTGTCCATCTAATTAGCTTCTTGTGCTGGACAGCAGCCAAGTGTCTGATGCTTCAGAGAATTACAGTACCCCACTATGGCAACAAAACAATACGCCCCAAAAGATGTTCTTCTAAAAAAAAAAAAAAAATTATCCTACTTTTATGCTTAGTTTGTGACCTGAAATATGAGGTCACGTAAGATGTATGTGTTTCTATCATGTCTACACTCATTACATTTGTATTACTCCATTGGAAAGCAAATGCTATCTTTGCCCTTATTAGTTTATTCAAGGAGGCATGATCTTGTGGAAAATACTACAAATCCTTCTCCAGCTGGAATTTGATAGGAGTTACCATGATGTATTGTGAGCACATTGCTCAGCCAAAATTTGAAACAAAACAAGACAGAACAAAACCTAGGCAGTTTATTGGTGTCTATAATTTTTCTTCATCTCTCTGATTATTTTTCCATTGATGATCTTTATTCCAGAATCTCAGTTCTTTCCTCTTAGTTTATTCCTACAGACCAGGATTCTTTGTATGAGAAATTCTTGCAAAACAAGGAAAGTTTATAAATAGTCTTGTTAAATCTTAGACGATGGTAGTATGGTAGGTAGTATAATTCAGGAGATGATCTTTACAATTCCCCAATCCTAGACTTGTTCTGTGCCAGAATGATGACTTAAAGTGTGCCAAGGCATAGCATCCACAGGACACTGATGCATCTTTCCAGTTGTTCTCACTCTTCTTGTGTCTGATATAATAACCCAGGGCTGAGGGATTTGCCTAAATATTTGAATTCCATTCTTAGTACAGGCCTTTGAGTCCTGTCCTTGGGATACTGTGGTGTAAAAAAGAGGGATTTGACATTCACAGAGGGATCCAAGCCATGGGGTTTTTTTTCCCTTGTATCTCTTTGACATCCAGCATGCTTCTTGCGAAGATCATCACCAAGCCATTTTCCAGGAATTGTAATAAATACTAAGGTATGTAGGTATATCCTGATAGCTTGGTCTTCCTAACAATTCCAGAAAAAAATGTACAGCTGCTGTGTAAGCATGATTATCCTAACCATCTGAATGCTGAAATATTATGAGCTCTTCTCATCTGTTTGTGTCCAGTGGTCTGTGATTGAATGAATACTGCGGTACCAAGAATAAGCTGTATCATCAAAAATCTCTGATAATTTCTCCTTTGCTGGAGTAAGATGAATTACTATTGGTTCGGTCATCTGATGGTATATATGATGTAACATAGGTGTATGGTGTAGTGCAGAAAAAGGTGGAGAAATGTTTCTCAGATGGAGAATCAGGTTAAATAAGATGCTGGAAATTAAGAATCCTGATAGACAGCACAGTGCAGCGAACTCCTAGACATTAATATAGTTACGTTTCTCTCCTGGGTTAGTTCTGTTTCAGTTTTCCTGGACAAATGGAGTTGCTAATATTATATTCTCTTTCTTCTCTCCCTCCCTGGCTCTCCTTCTGTTGCTGTCTCTCTCATACACATGCGTGCATGCAGTAAGACTGAGAAAACATCTGGCCTGAGGGATCAGAAGCTAGAACAACAAGTTTGTGCTTTTCTGAATTTACTGCCTGCAGAAAGAACAGTGCCAGCTGTAATCCCAGGTTGACACAGCTGACATGCAGTGACAGAAGGGCTCACGCATCCACATCAGCCTTCTCCCTGCTCACTAAAAGGCCCTGGAAAGCACAAAGTCATTGAAATCCAGTGCTGTGGACTGAAGGAGAGCAACTGCATGAAAGGATGGTCAGAAATTAAAGGGGCAAGTCATTGAACTGGGAACCAGAAGTTCCTGAATCCCAGCTTTGGCTTTATAGATGCTATTCCCTGGGGTCTTGGCCAGTGCTTTTACCACTCTGTGGCTCAGTTTTCCAATCAGTAAAGTGGGAGTAAAGCCCCAACTTACATTATCTTTGGGGACTTAAATAGAAGTATTCTACATTTCACTGTGTATGAAACCCTTTCTGGGTCAGTGAACTTACATCTTTGCTAATTACTGAGTACCTGGAGCACTGTGGAGACTGAAAACTCCAGTGTTGGACTTGCAAAATCGTTTGGTTCGGTTTGGTTTTTTTCTTAAGCCCCACAGATTCCCAGTCAGTGAGGTTCACTCTGCATAACAGTCTGTCTTATGCAGACTGAGTGGTATTTTACCCTGTCACTACTTAGCATTTCCATAGCAATTTCCAAAACTCAGGTCACTTCCAAGGAAAAATTGATCCAAAAGGCTGGAGTAGGAAAAATATATCCACAGAAA
>NW_010232973.1:14021-47673 GCF_000690775.1 Eurypyga helias | reverse complement strand
TGCCCTACATGTCTACCTTACTTCTGGCCCAGTGTTATTCAGTAATGATTGTTTCACCATATGGATGTTTCCTGTGCCTCTCGTTCGTGGCGTAGTTTTGTGACTGGCACCTGTCCTTTAGAAGGCTTACTGAGTCACTACAGGGTGGAATTTTCTTTTCCTTTTTCTAAGCTGATGCAAACAGAGGAATTTATTTCAAAAGGAGGCAAAGATCACAGATTTGTAGCAATTAGAGATGGGAAAGGCCTGTTTGGTCTCATTTATTCTTTCCTGTAATCAACTGATATCCCCTACCACTTTATCAAGTAAAATTTTAACCAATTCGAGAATTTCCCTGAGACTGTAGCACTGTCTAATATGTAATCTTGAAAGGAAGTTCATCTGAATACGCTTTCATCAGTTTCTTACATGCTTTTAGTTATTTCCTGGCACTCGCCCTGGAAAACCTGCCCTCTTCCATAGGGTTTTCGCCTTTCTGTTACTTGTAGCTGGTTAGCTTTCCAATCTTTGTTGGTGACATTTGACTAAATGCTTTGTAGGCATTACTGTCCTACAGCCTCCTATACTCAGCACTGTATTCATGGGAAAGGACTGCACATGTTTTCTCTATTTCTTGTATATTCAGCTCCCCATATTATCTCCCGGATAATACATGCACAGGGAAATGAGATCCAGAAACATCTAGAGGTTTCTGGTAGAGCAAACACAGCTCCATCAGTGCCGGCACCAAGGCAGAGATTGCAAGTCTTGCTGGAACTGAGCTGATTCCTGTACAGTTAACGGCATGCTTGCTGGCACCTCCCAACAAGGAGTCATGGCTTTGATGTAATGACTGATAAACATAAAGAGGAGCCCCTCTTGAATGGGAAGCACAGTGCACTGAGCCCCAAGTGGTTCTGCAGGAATCTATGCTCTTCCTAGCCTTACCTCCATGCTGGCTGTGGCAGACCTAAGCTAGCTGTCTACCTGAGTGCTCGTTTGCAGGGATGTGATAGTGAGCCACCGGCTCTTCCCAAAGCAGGTGCAAGGCCACAGATTTTCTTACATCAGATCACACACCATGCAAAGGCAGTTATTCTGTTTCCAGTCTCACGTTGGTCCTGAAAGCAGAATAGCTGCACTCATGTAGCTCCAGTGCCTAACCCAACGCATGTAAGCTAGATCTAGTGTTTCTCTACCCTGACTTTGCATAAGCCACGAAACAGATAAGCAGCACCTAGGTAAGTGGGAGTTAATAGAATGTGAAGTGTCAGTGCTTTTGCATTTGGTTATTGCTGCTTGTTCTCACTGGGCTGTATAGATCAGATCCTGACCTTTCCCAAAGGAATCGAAGAAGTGGGATTTGGGGACAGTAGCAGCAGATTTGATTCTGATCTCTGCTTCATATCTCTTCCTGCAAAATGAAATTTGTTCTTGTTTAAAATGGAAAGATCAATATATAGTTTCAGTTGTTCTTTAATAGTCACCTTAGCCTTGGCTGCCTGATACTGGGCTTAATTTGGATGTGGTCAGTGAAAAAACCCAGTAATTTACACATTACTTACAAAAACATCTTAAAGACTTGGTAGTGTAGACGGCCAAATTCTTTCATATTTATAACAAGGTTGAATGGTAACTGCTTTCTCTGTTCCGTACACTAGTTCGCTTTTCCAACATAAATCAAAAGAGAACCGAAGCAGACTGCTTTTATCTCATGCCCATGGCCTCAGCTTCTATAGGGCTGAAATGATTCAGTACAATCTGCTCTCATAAAATAAGACCTGAATCACATTTTTCACAAGACTAACTTTTTTTTTTTCCTTTTGCACGCTTGAAAAAGTTTGATTAACCTTCTTCCACCTTTGCTAGTCAGTTTTCTTTTTGTTTTGCTCCTATTCTGTTTCTTTGTTCGCTTATCAGGGGCAAGGCGCTCATTTTCTCAGTCACCCAAGACAGGATTGAAAGATTAATCTAAGAGAGGTTGAAATGTTACTGATCTTGTCCTGGGGCAGAGGGGTGAATTAGATGACTTCTCAAAAATCTTCCTTGGGCTTCTTAATGTCACAGTGACCCATGTTAGCTGCACCTTCTGGACAGACATTTAAACTCTAATCTCCTAGTTTGCCTCTGAATTTCCCAATGATTTTGAATCTGAATGCTGCTTTGCTTTGAATTAGGACCTCACATTTTTTTGTGGCTAAAAAATGATAAAATAGAGACTGGCAGCAGCATAAAGCTTTTGGTGGAGGCAGTAGAAATTGAGAAACAACTCCAGTTGCCTGAGTAACTTGTGTTGTTGTAGTCTTTCTTGATAATTCTCTCTCCTATTTTTAGTACTTATGTTACTGAGACCTGGTCTTTTGTCATGAGGGCAGTGAGCTGAGGAGAGTTGCAGTGTGAAGGTCAGCTTTTAACTCTGGTCCACAGTGAGATGAACGGAAGGAAAGGTGTGGCTCCCAGCAAACAATGTGATCAGAGGGAATTGAAGATAAAGTCAAGGGCATCCAGGACTGAGGGGAAAATGAGGACAAGAAATAAAATGAGAATTCAATAGCAAAAGATGCAACTTTATTGAACAGCGAAGGCAGAGGGAAAAAGATAAAATCAAAGAGCTGAAGCACAGATAAACAGTGTCAAGACTTGGCTATTATTCAGTCCCCTCAAATGAAATAAAATCCCAAATTTGAATTAATCTTTCATAGTAACTCTTGTTACACAAGGCAGAACTGGAGCTTTGCAAGAATCTGTAGAGAGACAACTTGTGGTATTTAGATTCCTGATCTACCTGCCTTATAATTACTTTGTTTAGTTGCATGGTCATCCTATTTCATTTCTGTATAAGCCACATCTGTGGTTTCAGGTTTGGACTTTTTTCAGGCATTTTATAAGAACCGCTGTAAGTAGAGATTTTTTACATGCTTTTCAATGCCAATGTTCCCTGTGTTATATAACGTAAACCACAATATGGTCTTACAGTAATGCAACAAAACAGCTAGACATAAACAGGCCTGATGCTAAAATTGATTGTAGTGGTATTATTCCTTCCTGATTGATGGAACAAAGAAGGTTCTAGTCCTAAATTAAAGCTTCATTAGTAGGCTTGTCTCAGTTTCCTAGCAGAATACAAAATGTGAACAAATGATGTTGCACTTCATAGTATTTATAACAAAATATGTATGTAAGGAAATGTGAAAATGAGACAATTCAGTATACTGTATACACTGTATTCAGTATACAGCAACACACTTCTGAAACTTTTGTGCCCTTTATTAAGTATTGGGGAAAAATGCTAACTTCTCCGTGATGTGAGTCTCCTTTTACAGGGCACACAGTGTCAACTGTAGGGCTGAACTGAATCAGTTTATGTTAGTAGATGATTTACCCCACAGAGGTGAACTTTGGAGGCTGTAGGATGCTACCATGCCCCTCTCCTATACTGATGTCAATTAAGTGTCTGTAAATCTTAGTGAGATTATGGGCATCCATAAAAATTCAAAGGAAGCTGGCATTAAAAGCCTCTGAGTGAACTGTGCTATCAAACACTGAATACATACTGGCCCTTCTCCTACTGAAATTCCATCTACAGTAAGGGAAGGAGAGGTGGAATCAGTTTAAACCTTGAGCACTGGTATCAAATTATTTTCTTAAAGCATTAATATCACCATATCACCTTTCATTTAATAACTGCTCATTAGATAAAATGTCTCATTCTTTTTAGAGACTTATAAGCAATGAAGAAAATGTTGCTGCTGTAGTGTCTCTTCATAAAACAGCCTTTGGTATTAATTTTGGACATATGAATGTTTTCTTATGGTGTTCTTTCTAACATCCTCACAGACTTGACAACACATCAGGTTGGATTAATATTCCACCTGGAAGCGAGTACTTTCTACCCAGTGCAATTTGCTGGAACCTTTCAGATTTTCTCTTTCACACCAAAGAGGCAGTAAATCATCATGATTGGTATCTAGGCCAAGAGGCAACATTTTTCAGAGCTTCAATTGCTCTTTTACTTTCTTTGGCTTAAGAATACATTTAGGTTTAGAAATAAGCTTAATGCAATAAAGATTGTTTGTTTTCTTAAAGGAACCATGAGCAGAAAACCAAACCATCATCCAACAGAGGTTTTGGAAGACAATTCAACTTAGCCCATGAGCAAACGTAAACTGTCTCCCTCTGGACTGTTGCGCTGTATCAAAAGCACTTCCTGTGGGAACTGCTAAAAGTGACTAGCAAAAGCAAATTATTTTGATGATTTTTTTTTCCCATTTTAGTTTGATCTAAATTGAAGTTTATCGAGAGTCTGTACAGTCTATGAAGCAGGGATACAAGGGCTCCAGAAAAAAAGACAGAAGACTGGCAATCAGTCATATTTAACCAACAGGCTCTGAATGAGGTGCCAGGTTTTTTGGGGGGAAGAGGGACAAACAAAAAAGATAGAGCTCTTCTGCTGAATTCCTCTCAAAAATATTTAGTCCTGAGGAATATCTCTGGTATTTGAAATATCTTGAATATTCAGGTTAAACAAGATTCAGGGACTCAGAAGATTTCAAAATGTAACCATTAAAACCGTAGATCATAAGGGCCTGGATGTGTGTCAGTTTGTCGGGAAACTGAGGTCTATGTGATACTTAAGTGATGCAGCAGGATTTCTGTTAATTGTACATATGAGTATTAAATGGAATAAAAGACTTGTTTTATCCCAGTCGGCACAGATCTGGATTTGGTTGCGCTTTAGAATTTTGCATGAGAAAGGAGAAAAAATAGTTGAAGGAATGCCTTTCTGAGGTACAGTTCTTTAGAAGAAGCTAAGTGGTGAAGCACATCATAAGTCATATCGATATACGTGAATTTATTATGCAGATGAAGGAACAAGGAAGGTTATTTTAAATGAGCAGTTCATTTAAGCAGCTAGAACCTATGGGAGGAAAAACATTTAGTAAATCACAAGTAGCAAAACTGATCAACACAACTTAACTATAAGAAATTATATTTTGCAGACCTTTGAGACCCACATTGATTCTGAATGCAAAAGAACTTATGGGATTAAGCATATTTTCTAAAATAAATTTAAATGTCTCTATTCTGTATATTCTTTTCTGAAGTACAGCCTTGAATAAGAGGTGGGCTCAAAGAGGAAAAAGGGGCTGGGGGGCGTTGTGTGGATCTAGATGAGTTGCGTGAAGGGATTGAACATGTGTATCATCCAGCTCTAGAAAAGCATTGCACTGAGACCACAAAAGGATTGTTACTGAAAAATTCTGTGCATGAAGATGAACAATAAACCTCCTTAATCATGTCATGGCTCAGCTGTCAGAGGTCTGATGAGCTTACTTCATGTTGAACTTATGTTACTTCGTGCTACAAACCATGATATTTCCTTTTTGAACTCTCATATCAAATGCAGTGTTTATTTTTTTAAAGCACAACTCGAAGTCAATATTAATTTACTAATTGTATGGTTTTATTGATATTTAATGTCTGTCGCAAGCACTTAACAATGGAAAACTTGTTCTTTAACTAAATGTTGTGACTGCGTATACTATCAGTGAACACATTCTCATGCACATGTTTTTAAAAATCATTCTTACTAATGTCTGAAATAAAATTAAAAACCAAAACAAAAAAGAATAGTCCAGGTACTAATGTTGCAATTTAAACCTATTTGAATTTTCTAATGTCCTTCTATTTTTCATAGCTTTTAAAGGTATGATTTTTATACTTATTTTAATATTTCTGAATATATCTGCATAATAATAATAATAAAATTAAATTTAAACTGATTTTCATAAAAAAGTCTTTAAATATGTGTTGGGGAATAGTTGGCATTTCTGGCTTTCTTGAAGGTCGAGGACTGTATTATAAGAAACCCATTTTTCCCTGTCATCTCTTCTTTGATTGTCCCACTTCCTTTTTACCTTAGTCTTGCTGGCCTGTTCTTGTCAGATGCCCTACTTAAGAGAAATTTCAATCCACTACATTTTTTTCTTTCTACATCAGCCCTCCACACAGAGGAAGGAGCAGTCCATGCCAGCCTACTGACTGACTCTTGTGTTCCTATGGACTGTGGAGCATTATTTATTCTGAAAAAGATCTCATTGCCACCAGTAAAAGGTTGCTCATGTACATACTGAGTTTCTTGTTCCAAGTAAAGTGTGTTATGTAATTTCTTGGGCCCTATAGAAGATGTTCTTGCACATCAACATTAAGATTTCAATGCACTCATCTAACCAGAAGTCCTTACTCAAGAACATACTCTATAAAGTGGGGAATAACCTCCATTTCTACTGAAACCATATCTTTCCATATTGTGTTGCAATATAGGTGTAGTAGCAGACTCTCTGTAAGAGTTGAAGTCTAGTTTGGTAGAGAAATGTAGGATTTCGCAGAGAAATTCAGGTCTTTAAGTCCCATTGAAATACCCCCTGAATGTCTTTCAGGACCTACTACTCCTTTTTACATGGAGAAAAATAGGCCCACTGCAACAGACCAAGAATATCTTAAAGAAGATGCAGATATTTTTATGATTGCATTTGTGAAATTTAGCTGGTTTGATGAAGGAGGGCATGGGATTTGTGTGTTGAGAAAAAAGTCTCAATGATAAGCAGAAGGCCTTGCTATCTGATCTTAAAAAATAAATTGTTTCTGTAGTGAGCTTGACTTAATTACTTTTGTTTCTGTTCTTCCCAAACCACCAGGTCTGCTTCCCTGCCCTGTGAGTGTAAACTTCTCCTAGGCTTAAACAAATGGGAGAACTTGCAGGAAAGGGACTTATCCTTTATGTTAAGAAATTGGGAAAACAACTGACCTGCATGACCGCAGCCTACATTAGTGATCAGCTTATTATAAAGGAGCAAATCACAAATCATTGTTTCATTAATATTTCTCTCTCTTTAGCTTTAGGTGGAGTTTTTGGGGTTTTGTTGTTTATATCACCTCAGCTTTTTTCTTAGATCCTTAATTGAACACTATTCAAATTTTATGTTTACATATCTTTATTCATAGTAGTACAGAACTGACTATTGGTACTTTTTTTGGTGCTGATATGAATTAGGAGACCTGGGAATGTACTTAAAGGTAACATAATATCTTTGAGTGACTCTAAGCCACCAGAGCATATTGTTTAATATTATTTGATAAATAACTGATGCAGTCTGTTTCCATTATTTTATCTTTTTCTTCTAGTTTATCCTAGTTACTAATTGTACGTGGCAGGCATCCAGGGTGGGATAGAGAAACCAGTACATCAGTGTGTGTCAGCTAGTGCTTAACTAGATCTTTATACAGTGGGGAACAGCAGTTTCCCACAATGGATGTGTAGCATGGAAGAGGAAAATTAGATGACTTTCCAGGAAAGTGATAAGGAATCAGGGCAATGAAGCTGCTCTTAAATCATTATAGTTGGAGATACTAACAGAAATCCAAACTGCTGTTTTCCTTACAGCTGGACATAAGGAGATACACATGATGATTTTTAAAAATATCCCTTAAGATATTAGGTCCATGCTTTATTACATGTGAATCCTTGTGGGATTCACTACAGTGCCTCTCACCTGTTCCAGAGTCAGCAGTAACAAGATGGTGCTGGAGAGGATAACTGTGGTCCTACAGACTGGCAGTATTTCTGAGCAATGGTTGCACAGTAGGGATTATCAAACACATGAGATTTACCTGGTGTACCTCTTGCAGTATGAAAGCATCTGCTTAATTAATCTGCTGTGGACTGGGTAGAGGACCTTGCCAGCTGTTAGTCGTATGGGATTTTTTCCTTGCTGTGTCTTTACACTGCAAACAAATTCCAGCATTTGTTTCAGGAAGTCAAATAAATATGAAGCCACATTAAGTTAGTTGAATGTGGGATTTCAAAAGCAGTACTGCAAATTGTGCAGAGCAGTTGCTGACTCTTGGACTGCCATTTATTCAAAACTTGTATTGGAGCACTACTGATCTACTGAACTGCTGTTTATGGTAGCGTTGCCTCAGTAATCTGAGGGCTTACTCTAGTGTTCTACAATACTGTAATGAAGTTAGCAAAAGATGCATTATTTTTATGCCGATCTGACTGAACAGTTTTTATAAAAATCATATATGAAGCAAAAACTACATTAAGTCAGAACACAACTGTAGCTGAAGGAAATGAAAGAGCAGAATGGTAGCATTGGTTTTTTGTCACTCCTAACACTGTCAAAGTGAGCAGGTTCTTTCTGTTAGAGACTGGCCCAACCCATCCAATCTCTGCAATTTTCCAGTAGCCCAGGAATTTGGACGAAGACTTTGTGTGAATCCTATTCCTCCCTGTACTGTGCGAGTGGTAAGAGCTTTCCCCCAAAACACACTTTGCTGGATAATTCTATTATCCATCCACATGGAACAATGGAAATGTATTTGCCGGAATGTACATCTTGGGTAATTATTTCTGCTTTAATTTAAATTAGTTTCTAAGCTTCCGTTTTCTTCTGGCAACAGGCCCAAGTCTTTGGTAACTGGACACAAGCCTTCATGTATCCTTAATTAACAGTTCCTCCTCTTTTTTAAATTTCATTTCCCTTTTTTACCTATCTACCTTCTCACCTTTATAGTTTTTTAAACTGCTACTGTTACATCCTGTCAGCACTGATTTCTTATGGTTTCTTCCTTTTTTTTTTTCTGTTACTGGGTTTCTAGTCCTAACGTGTCTTTTACTACTGCAGGAAGGTTTACCAAAGTACTGCTGTGTGTTTGTGTGACTGACATATTGTGCCATGTCCTTGTGTAATCAGATCTAGAGTCTGAGCAAAATGTTTTAACGCGTGGCACTGAGTTCACTCAAGGTCTCATGTCCCAGACAAATTACACATGCCTTCTAACCAATTTGGATAAACAAATACTCTGAGGAGAATCTGAAATATCTTTTTCATAGAATTTAATGTCTTCGACCTTCCAGAACCTCAGGCAATTGGATGTATAACTATTCTCCACCTTACTAAAGATAAATCTCGCTCTTTTCAAATATATATGTACACACATGCACACTTACTTATTTATAGCTAAATAAGGTCATAAAAAAGCCAAAAAATCTAGGATGTTTTAACTATTTCATTGACTTTTCAGATTGTTTTTAAGCTGTTTTTTAAACTTTAAAGGCAACACTGATAGTGAACGGTTCCAAATGGTAAAACAGAAAATCCCCTTCAAATATAACCGGCCTGTAGAGGAGTGGCTGCAGGAAAAAGGTAACAGTCATTAAAACTTTCATTTTAAACCCATTTGATTCTAAACCCTCATTTTTAAAGCCTGCAAATAAATGTTTCTTAAATGATAATCGCCTGCTGCATAAATGACTGTTTTAATTTTCATTATAATTTGTGTCAGCTTCCACCTGCCATATGTTGATAAATCATGCTATAATACATTGCTATTAAAATGCAGTTAAAGGGACAAAATTCTAAGCTTGCTATCACAGTAATGACAAACAAACAAGCAAAAATTCAGGAGATGTTTTCTAAAAAAAAAAAAAAACAACAACAACAAAAACCACAAAGATGAAGAAGAGCGAAGAGCAACAACATGTATTATGGCAATTTAACTACTGCATGATTTTCCTATTTTGATTTGGTTTTAAAACTACATTTATATCTTTATTATCAAAGTTTTCTTTAAAAAATTTCAAACCTACTTGTTAAACCACTACCTGTAAGTTTCTTTTTCCTCATTAGTCTGCCTAGCCACCGTGGCTATGTATTTCCTAACTGTATTAAGATAATTAAACGATTTTAAAAAATGTTGTAAAGAAACATTTTTTAACATTTTCTTTTAAACTGCAGTGAGGGAGACAGAAAAATTATTGTTCTGTTGCATTTATGCTATGTCTGGAGTACAGTTTGAACAATCAAATGATACATTTGTCTCAGTTATGGGTCAAATTCTTCCCTAACTTAATCTCAGGCCAGTGCTACTTATTATTGTGGGCTTGCCTTGAACAATTGGCCTCAGTTCAGCAAACGTCTTGTTATCAACCAACTAGCTTGAGTCAAAGTTCTGCATATACTCTGTGACCTTTTGAAATGGGAGTTGTGTCAGAAGAATAATACTTTTTATCAGGAATTTGGATGGGAAAAAAAATTATCATGGATGTAGAGCCCATTCCAAAGCCTGTTGAAGGTAACAAAATAACTCCTACTGATTTCAGCAGGGCTTGAACTGGGCTCTCAGTAATACAGTGGAGCTTAAGTCAGGAAGATATCCCTCTATACTAAATGTGGTATTAAAAAAAAAAGAAAAAAATCACTGTAACTAACTCCTTGCCTTGAAGTCTAGAAAAAGCAGAACACAATCTTCTCTTGTTTCCTTTTAAGAAAGTACTGCTGATAAAAGAGGGTGACCTTTGAACTCAAGATCTTGCATTGTCTGTGCTTAGACTATGGTTGGTAACAAATTTTCCAAGCGGTAAAACCAATGTTTTGAAGGATTGGAAAAATATAATTTATGTTCTATTACAAATTTCTGTCCTCAGCTGAATTAACAAATTGCTTTAACCAGTATGAATTAACTTAAGGTCACGAAGGATGTGGCTAACAACAGTCAAAATATTTTTATGTGAAGGATCTGATCCTGAAAAGTGTTGTGCACACTCAGTTCCCGTTGACGCCAATGAGAGCTGATGGCATTGCCCACTTTTCAGGTTTGGTCTGCAATGATGTAATGTTTGTAACTAAAGCTAAAGTATTTGTGAAAGTAAGACAAAAATATTTGTGTAATTTAAACATAAATATTTTTGGCCACCAGGGTTTTATGGAACAGTTAATTCAGCTAAACTGTAAATAAATTTTATGATAAAGGTATACAGAAAATGCTTATTGAGTCTCAGTGGGTTGCCCTGTTAATTTACAAGATCAAACTAACTAAATAAATAAATCTTAACACTAAAAAGAGGATAATTTTGTAAGTTTGAAATGCTAAAGTCCCTTTAACACTAAAGACAATGATTGCCTCAATTTTGTTAAAACAGATGCATGTCTAATTCCTTGATGCAATTCATGTGCTTGAGAAACTCATCTTTGTTTTCTTTTGTGGTTTTGTTTTGGGTTTTCTTTATTTACTTTTTGGTTTTCCACCAAATCTTTTATTTTCTGTCACTACTGTTCCAAGTTTGAGCTTATAAGCATGCCAAGGCACTTTCATTTGTAAGCCAACCTGAATTTTTGAACTGAAGTGTACCTGTTGTGGATATTGATGCTTTGTTAAAAGACAATCACACATGCAGTAGGGTCTAAAAGAGACAACAGTTTGAGCGTTCAAACACTCTCAAAGCACTGCATGTTTTTAGGCTAGAAGGGTAGAGCCATATTTGTACTAAAGTGAAAGGAAACGCAGCCCTTACACTTTGTGTTAGAGAATTACGTTGTTCACTGTAACACCTGAAACAATATAGCTTTGTTCCTTTGTCCGAGGTAGATAGATTATTTTTTCAGCAACTTAGGTACCATTCAAATTAAAAAATTTACCTAGCTTTTCATCAACCTGCACATCCATCTGGTCATCCATCCAACAATTAATGTTACATGGAAAACTTCTGTCAGAGGACTGTATAAAGATGACAAGTGAAAGTCTTATCTTGCTATCAAAATGGAACACGATGAACTGATGGATGAAGGAATAGACATTCATCAAAGAGACAGAATGTAGAATAGCTGTGTTTCCCATATGAGTTCTTGGCTTGACTGAGGTAAGATACAGCACTTTTCAACTGAGATTTTTGAACGCCATAGAATTGGTCTTCCTTTGGTACCACTGTTATATTATTCATAATAATGAATTAGCTCGTTCCTGGAAAACAAATATAACACAGCATCTTTCTGAAGTGACACTGTTACTGGTTTTGGGGTGGGTTTTTTTTTAATTTTATAATTGGTTTGAAATATTTTTAGGAGCCCAGGTTTGCAATCTTGGATTATATGAGTAATAAGCAAAACATTAAACACTATTAACTACTCTGGGATTATATATGTCAATTAAAAAAGTATTAGTACTAAATTGTTCAACTTAAGTAGTCAAAAACCCAGCAGATTTCCTTAGCAGAATAGATGGTGTCTTCCAAGGCACAGATGTTACCTATTCTGCAATCAGATGAGCTAGTAAAGACCCAAATGCATCTCATCAAAAGGACTGATCCTGGAAGTCCTTAATTCTTCAAATCCCTCTTACTTACATGTGAAGTCTCGTTGATGTGACTCTACTTTTGAAGCAAGAACTATTAGTGTGAATTGAAATTTGCAAAATCAGGCCCATTACCTCTCCTAGTGTTATAGAAAAGTTACACTTCACTAAGATTTACCTGTAATATTTTTAATTGGCATTCAGTTTTCCAAATTAAGAAGTCAATGAGAGAGCAAACAAAGAAATGAGAGCTTGAACTGTTCAGAATATTTATAAAACACCTAAGAAACTTAAAATATGCTTATAATTTTTCTCCAGTATGACACTAAAATAGCAGTAGGAAGAATTCTCTGTGGAAAAGACAGACCGGAAGTCTGAAATCCTTACACACTTAGAATTTGCTAATGTCAACAGTTCCTCAACAAAATTCAGTGGCCAAATAAATTTTACTTTGGGGAAGTAAGTTCTTCAGAACCGTATCATCTAAATGATTAGGAGAGAGACCTATGGTGGCAAAATTAAGTGTATATTCTCTCAACAGTTTTCTCTCATTCCATATGCATTTCCCTTTTGTCTTTATTCATGCATGTGTACACCATTGTAGAGTGAAGAATGAGGAATGACAGGTTATAGGTGATTCCAGCAGGTGATTGTTCTTTTAGCAAACACACTTCTAGTTCCAGTGCTGTCTCCAGCATTAACTATGTGCTGCAGTGCATGAATCCTGGACTGGAAGACCACTTAACAAACAAGAAAGAGTACACAGAAAACACACAAAGTTCCCTTGTTATTGGAGTGGGGCCACTTCCTTGATGTACACTTTCTTTCAGCATTAGAAGATGCAGATGAAGGCCCAGAAACAAAGACATGGTCTTTATTTCAGCTGTGATATACTAGATCCCAGTTCTTGAAAATAAAGCAAGAGATATGACAGACATGTCTAAAGCCATCCTATGAGCTGGGGTTAGAATAGATGACATCCTGAAGAGAGTTTTAACCCTTCAGTAAAAGTGAGGGCACCCCATTTCTATGCAGGCTTGGGGAGTTCTCCTAGCTGGACCAGCAAAAACCCTCCTTCCTCATCTTCAAAAAACGATACAGTATTGGTTCAAAGGGGGAAAGGAGTGGAAATGGAAAGCTTTGAATGATCAGTACCTTCCCACCATTTTCAGGGATAACAAGATTAGTGAAATAACTCCCTGTTCTTTTCTGATCTCAACCTACGTTTTGGCACTCTGTCACGAGTGAGGTGGGAAAGGGAGTAGTGGCAAGGGAAATGTCTGGGTACGTTAGGAGCAGGGATAGTATGGAAAGAAATATAGTGCTAGAGGGAGGAAATGTGTGAGGAGAGAAAAAATGGCGTGGTAAAGAACTGACAGCACATCCATTAAAAAAAATCTAAAGCACAACAGGACAAAGAAAATCAAACTCTGAGGGACAAGAGTTTGGCCTTCTACAGTGTACAGTGCCATTTCCTCTAGCTCAGACAGGAGCTGCACTGAGAGGGCTGAATATTTTGGCAGATTATTGGATCCTATTTTCCTCGTAGACAAGAGGAAGGGCTGTTTTCACATGCTGAGGATCTGTGGCTTCAGTGCATGTTTGTTGATATTTTAGTAGACATACGTTGCCTCTGGTAAGTTTAAAACCTCCTGAGATGCAGAATATTGCATCAGGTGTTTCAACACTTTCCAGGGGAAGGATACCCTCCATTTTTATTTCTCATTTTTTTATCAATGCAGTTACTCCACCCTGATCAAGTCCTAGTGTTTCATTTACAAATCTGTGGATGAGGAGCACAAGGGATGTGCAGCCCATCTCCACATGTCTGTATATTACAACTCTCCATACACTTTTGCGTAGTTAGCTAGGGCCCTGTTTGGGGACAGGAACTCCTTTCAGATACATTTCTTCTCTTGTCCCCATTCTCTTACCCGTGGTCCATCCTGTCACCATAAGATGATGCAACACCGCATCACCACTTGACTTCAAGACCCGTCACGACGACCACCAAAATTGGTGAGCTCCCCCTCGTATTTTGATCTACTCTAACCACTGGCTGTGAAGGAATGAGCAGTGGGTTATAGGCTGTGCTTTACTACATGGTGGCATTTTGTACCTCTCATCAGGGTGGACTAGAGAGAGGAAGTGGTGAGTGAGAATTGGGGAGCGGGAATGGGATGGGGACATGTGTTGCAAACGTCATAAAAATGAGAAAACACAGTAGATATTGCAATGATGATTGACTTGATGCTGCATTGATAACCCTTCTGAACTCTGCCCAGTCTGGTTGTCTGTTAATTCAACAGATTCCAGGTGGCATGCCCCTAATTTTCTGAGGAACAGTGAAATTATAGGCACTTTGCACTGCAGGAAACAATTTATTTCTTAACACAGTCAACCTAGTGCAGCCTGGGACATAAGCAGTATTTATAGAACAGCCCAGGCTGAATATGACTTGTGTCCTGCAAAACTAGGTGACTTGGCAATTATTACTAGATTTATTTTTAATAGAAGTATTTTGATTAGATATGATAGTAGACCCCTCCTAACACTCAAGATGTGACCTTGAGTAAACAACTTAATCTGCCTACATTTGAATTTCACTGTCTGTAAGAGAGGAGTCACATATAAGGCATTCTGGGGCTTAACCATTTGAAGAATTATGTTATCCTCCTATTTCAAAAACTTTGCTCTTTCAGAGACATCACAAATGTTTGGTGTTTCTTGGATTTAGATTTGTGAGCCTTCACAAAACAAAATTTACAGGCGGAAGATCCTGACTGATCCTGTTGTAAGATTTCTACACAGTCCTTACCATCTTTTTTTCTGATATTTTACTGTCCTCAAGCCACCCCTTAAAACCTTTGCATTATTAAAAGTGGCTTTATAAGTTAATCCCATCATTTGACCTGTCAAAATCAAGGGTTTATTTGTGGGCTAAAGCTTGACAGGTACTGCAATCTGACTAGATAGTAGAAAAATACCCACATATCGAAGCCTTATTTTTAATTTTAAATGGGTCCAACTCTAAAAGAGTGGATTCAAATTTCTGACTGAGTCAAAGTTCTTCCAGATTTCTGGTATGTGAGTGGATGCTGAAAATGTGAGGTTCAGTTTTAGCTGTTCTTGCTTTCAGGCTAATCTTCCTTATTAATGAACTTTAGGCAGTACGTTTCCATACTGTATTTCTACACTCACCATAATCACCACCAAGAATGAATCTGCCTCTTTTTTGTCCATCATTTCTGGCCGGGACTCAATGTAAGATGCAAAGTGAAGGAAATGTCTGGCAATAATGTTATTCACCCCCCTTCACTAGGACGACAGTTAACGATCTTCAACACCCAGGCGCAAATAGCCATAGGAGGGAAGGACAGAGGACGTCTCTTCCAAGGCCAGCTCTCCGGTCTCTATTACAATGGCTTGAAAGTGCTGAACATGGCAGCGGAGAACAACCCCAACATTAAAATCAATGGAAGTGTCCGACTTGTTGGGGAAGTCCCTTCCATCTTGGGAACAACACCCACAACCTCTGTGCCACCAGAAATGTCTACTACAGTCATGGAAACCACAACCACGATGGCCACCACTACAACCCGAAAAAATCGTTCACCACCCAGCATCCAGGTGAGTCAATTAATCTTCTTCATTTCCTTGTGTTCTTCATTAGTCTCTCGGTTTGCTGCTCACTTGTAAGTTCATGGGACCCATGTTCTCTGAATGATGCTCCATGTAACTCTTAATTTAATAATATGGTGTAGGATAAATCACCACAAAATGTTGTCTTCCTATGTTGGTTTTCCTACAAGAAAATAGCTGGAAGAATTATTATGGCACATGTATGTAAGCATGGGAGCAGATTTTGCTCTTGTTCTACTGCAAGCCCATTTATGTAAGTAGGATTGTCCCAGTGTGAACAAGAACATGATTTTAACTATGTTACCACAGTTCCACGTGTGGGGAAATGTATTCCTGAGAGTTACAAAGCTTAATTGGGGCTCTGTGTGTATGTGTGTATGGTTATCTATTATTATGACAGCATGTACTAGTGCAACAGTGAAGTTCATAATGGGGAGAAAAGCAATGAAGCATTGCTTCCAGGTAGAGCTATTTTTCATTCTCCTTTTATAGCCTTCCTGCAGAATATTTTAAAGGAACACTGTCAAGATCGGTTTCTTGCAGAATGTAGATGTTCCAACATAGAGTGGTTCCACCGTCTTTGGTAAAAATCAGTCATTAAAAAAAAAAAAAAATTCAAATGTCCTGGCTTAATTTTGCCAGTGTGGTGTTTTCAGTCCTAAAAGTGCAGTGATTTTAGAACCACTTGTGTGGCAGCCAGAATATGGTAGTGATTAGAAATGAACACCTTAAATTGGCTTTCCTTCACTGTGCAAACATAAGAACCATGCAAATAATCGATCTGAGCAGTGGATCAGATTTTGAAAATTATTTATTTCAGCAGCATACTATCATGTTATGAAGGTGAAACGTTTGTTTTAAAATCTCTATTTACATCAGAAGCTCATTTGTAGAAATAGACATAGTTTCACTGACACCAGCATACACTGTCTAAGACACTGGCGAGTGATTATTGATCAGTGTGTGCCTTTATTAAACCTCCAGAGAAAGGTATAGTGTTGCCTAGTTGGAGAAAAAATTTAAATTATCCCATCTGCTTCCCTGAAACAATTTCTGCTGCTTGGGACAGAAGACCTTAATAAAATCTGGGACTTGGAAATCTGTAATCATGCAAGTTGCACACTTGCTTTCTAACTGCTTCAGAACGTTTCCTCAGTTATTGATTGTGTTAGTATATGTAGGACCATTCTCTTTATTTTTCATCTAGTCCTGGTCACTTAGGATAAGAAAACATTAAAAATTGTCCTCTTGATTTAGTAGTGTGTCAGGTCACATCTGGAGTGTTGTGTCCAGTTCTGGGCTCCTCAGTACAAAAGAGAGATGGAGCTACTGGAGAGAGTTCAGCAAAGGGCCTCTAAGATGGTTAAGGGACTGGAGCATCTCTCCTGTGAGGGAAGGCTGAGAGAGCTGAGACTGTCCAGCCTGGAGAAGAGAAGGCTCTGTGGGATCTTACCAGTGTGTACTGATACTTGAAGGAAGTGTGTAAAGGTGGCAGTGGTGCCCAGTGACAGGACCAGAGGCAATGAACACAAAGTGAAACACAGGACTTTCACTCTAAACATTAGGAAACACTTTTTAACTGTGAGGGGGACTGGGGACTGAGAACTGGTACAGGTTGCCCAGTGGGGTTGTGGAGAGTCTGTGCTTTTAAATACTCAGAAGCCATCTGTACATGGTCCTGGGCAACTGGCTCTGGGTGACCCTGCTTGAGCAGGGTGATTGGACCTGATGACCTCCAGTGGTGCCTTCCAGCCACAACCATTCTGTGAGGTACCTTTGGCTGCAGTGGAATTTACAACCATTAGAGTAATTAATTCCAAGCCTCCTTCATTAACATTGCCCCCTTCGGTACTCTGTAAATCCAGTTGGCAGCAGGACTGGGATTAATTGAGTTATTAGCCTGAAACACCCAGTAGGTGATTTATAAAGTCTCAGTTAAATGCGGGTATACTACCTCAGGTTTGGTCACTGTTTTTCATAACTTTGAAAGAATTACAGTTTCTTTTCCTCAGTGGCTAACACTAATTTTAGAGAAAAATCTTCATGTGGTTACATTTTCAGAAGAATAAAGTCTGTGGTCCTGATCCTGCTCTTCTTAGTTTATGATGATTTTCTATAATTTATAAGGGCAGCAGAACTGTGTTTAGGAGTGTAACAGAGAGTAGCACTGGACCTTTGTGGGATGGGTCAAGCTGGAAGTGACCCTGGCTTACTTGAAGAACTCTTCCAGAAAGCTTCCTGTCTAACCTACATGACAGTTCACTCAGCCTGCAGAGACCACTGTGTGCTGAAAGAGCATCAGGAAGATTTAATAAAGTGTCAAAGTGCTTCTAAAAACATGGTTAGAGCAGTGATTTCCTGGATACACATGCACCACAACAAATGGCCTCATCTCAGCTGATATTAAAGCAATAACTCTTTGACACTTCATGCTACCCACTGAAAGAAAGATAAAGGTCAACATATACCTCCATTCCAACTTTCTACATTTCAATATCAGGCCATTTTATTGCTGTCACAGCACAGATGGCTCGCCTTTCTCCCTTATTTTTGGTAGAATTTGATTCTGTCAGCTTAAGTTGCGTTATTTATGCGGTGAAACTGAGAAGAAATTGTCTTTTTCTCTTTGGGCAGTATCTCCAGCTGTGGTTTTCAGATGCCTAATGGTTATTTTATCTCGCTTGTGTTTGACATCACCATTGTCAAGCCTGCTTACAATTTTAGACCTAAGTGGTGGAAAAATCTAATAGAACAAGTTTGTTCTTTGGGGAACGTAAAATATAGCTACCTAAGGCTATGAGTGGTACAAATACAGTTAGTTATTACCTTGCTCCTGCTTTCTTTTCTCTTTTCTGCCCAGAAATAACAAAAGTTTTCTTCACTTTCAAGGCCATTCACAGTTTAGCCTCTTCTCTCCCCATTCTGATCAGCATGATTCAACCATGGTTTTTTGCACACTTCATAGATCTGATCATAAGAATCTTTCTGCTTCCTGGTACCGTCCACAAGGCAACAGCAGGTGGTTTTTCCAATCCCATTGAAACCCTCCTTTCATCATGATTCGTGCCCAAACAGTTGTCAGACGTTAGGCTGATGATGGTCTAAGGAAGCTGTTCATCAAGCTGATCAATGTTATAATTTTTTGCTTTATTCTCCATTTTTCTATATCCTTTTGTGATACCTTGTTTTATGCTTGGATTACAGACTACTTGGCATCAAAACATACTTTTTGTTCTGCGCATGTACACTACTTAGCACAGAAGGGTTCTGGCCCATTGTAGAAATACCAAGCATTCTACAACTAAAAAGTAAAGCATCTAATGCTAAATGGCAAGAATTGGATACAAAGTTATTATTCTTACTGTATTAGAAGTATCTGTGCTATTTGAATTCCTCATTTTCATACATAAAAACTAAAACTTCTCCTTTTTGAAATGCCTATAAAGCTTGTGCAGAATATCAAGTCTGTAATCCCAAAGTGATACAAAATTCAGGGGAATTTCAGTAGGATTTAGATTTACACATCACTTGTTAAGGAAGTACAAAAGAGCATGATAACTGCAAAGATTTCTTCTGTTTGTCGTGTACACCAAGGTATCTCCTGTGGTTAGGTAGCCTGAGTTCTGCCACAAGTATTTTAGAGCACAGTTAGACTAAAACATCTGGGAAAATGAAGTGCTTCAAAAATGCACAGTATATGCATAGACCAATGACGTGCTTTTCAATTTGTGAAGATCCCAAACATGGACTATAGTCTTGGACAAACAATGAAGACAAAGGGAATTGAGAGAAAAATATTACTGGAAATACCTCAATTACTGGTCAATGATGTTAGCTTTTAAAATGCCCATAACTTCATTTTGGTTTAAAATATTTACTGACTTTTCTGCAAGGCAGTGAAACTCAGATCAGTGGAGGACAGGCAAGATTTGAGTGAGAAACAGTTGAGCTGTATACTGTACTGACAGGAACGTTTCTGTGATTCAGATATCCTTCAGAGGGGCCTTGAAGGAGGGTAACAAGGGCTGACCTTTTTCTGTTAACTGAAAATAAGGGAGAAAAAGGAGTTTCGATTTGTGTTTGTTTCAGTGAGTTGCAAATTGTGCTTGTGCTCTGCTGCCCCTGCGTAGAAAGACTGATTTCTCAGATGTGGTTTTGTTCTGGGTTTAAATACAGTCTGTTCAGAAATGACATGTGTTGTACTGGATTCCTTCTGCCAGTCCTCGGGCCCTGACACACCAAGACTCTCCTGTGATAATAATATCCTCTCTGGGACTCCTGCTTTGCCACATTACCCTGAAAAGGCCTCAAAGACAAGCCGTTGGCTGTTTTGTGTGTGGCACAATAGCATGCTGCTCTTCGAGGAGAGTCACTGTACTGTGCCATGTCATATTCTTGCAAGGCTGCCATGTTTCTTGTAGGGTTACTTCATTAGCAATTCTTAGAGGTCCTGGAATCCCACGTGTCCCTATTTCCTGATTTAAAGCACAGTTTCGATTAGTAAGTGAAGTAGTTCAGGGATTTCTGGGTTTGGGAGACTTCTGTGAAAATAAGTTAGACTCATTTTCTTGGCTTCTGCTTCCATGTCAGCTGCTTATATGCTCAGAATTTCAGTGAATCACCACTCAAAGCTTTTTAGGAGACTCATCGTATGCTCTCATGTGGCATGTTCTGTCCGGTTCACAGCAGGGTCATTCAGTTTTCAAATTATTTGTGTGAAGACATTTTTGAAGTTAATTACGAAGTAAAGCTAGTCTAGGAAGGCATGCATGTTGATACACCAGCCTTCCATTCAAAACACATTCATTTCAGCACATCACAGAGATCATTCCAGGTGGTTCATGGGTCCTTAAGGAGAACTGCTCCAGATAAGCTTCTGGAGGTGCTAGGGCCCACTGACCTAGGGCAAGCTTCTAATATGTTTGCTCTATGACATGGATGGCTGTGGTCCCAAGACCAAAGTCACAGACAGTTTTCTGTGAAAAAGAGATCAGAACCCTTCAAGGAGGACAGATGGACTTTTGGTTATGCTCTCCATGAGGAACCAGAAGCTGTGTGTTCTGTTACATATCCAGTCCATGCATCAGCCTCTTGGGTTGAGGATAGTGACGCTTGCCAAACTGTTCGAACTGTAACTTGGAGGTGACAAGAATACATTACTTGTGGATGTTTTCAGCTCTGATCTTAGAGCCATGGAATGACAGTGCATGATATAGAGCAGAAAGTTCTCTCTAAACAATAGAAGAGGGGATATGCCCATTATCCTTCTGGAGGGTCCAGCCCATTGGCACTGCTCAGAATAAGGTTCTCAACCTTTTATTTTAACCATTAGGCTTTCCAGCCTTCTAACTGTGTTTTCTATTGAGGGTCCAATAATCTTGATTAATGTCTTTCCATAACATGCAGCTGCAGGCGAAATCCTTTCTTACAGTGTATATCACAAAGGAAAATAGCACAGAAGATTTGTCAGTCTAATTAGACTTTCACTGTCAGCTAAGACAAATAAAATTGTCTCACCCTTGGTCTTGCCTAGGTACTTTCTTTTACACTCATAGATAATAATTTGGGGGGGAAGGGGGAGAGAAGAAATTGGCCTTTAATTTAGTTTTTGCTTCTTATAAGTCACCAGTGACATTTTCATCCCAAGACTGCAAAGCTCTAATGAAAAAAGAGCTTTTGATGAGTCTCTGCTTTAAAGACTGACTTCATTGGCCCATTGGTACTGCTGAGAATTAGAGAGTCTGGCTCTCATCCCTCCTTTGCTGCCTTTTCCTCAACTATTTTTTTCTTAAAGAGACCAAAGCCCACAGTCTGTACCATCTTTCACAGTGGAATCCTTTCTCCTGCGCTACAGTCCTGTTGAGTCAGATGGTGAAGTTGCATTGCTGCAGTGAAATCCACAAAATGGCATTTACTTGTTCACAGTCACATCTCTGATGATTAAATGGTAACATGGTTTGGGCAGAGAAAAAAAGCAGAGTTTGGAAGCAAGAATCCAAATGTAGAAAATTTCCATGCAAACTACTTTCCATGTAGGTTACAGAATGATTAATTCAGTGATACTAAGGGACCTCTCAGTACTTCGCAAGTATGTTGTACAGAAGTAGATGTAGTGCACACTGACATACAGAATCTTTGGCACGTAATGTAGTAGTAGCTACCTAGCCAGAAACGTGTATGATATGATAATGTTCTGTATGGGAAAGGGATAAAAATATTCTCCCCGTTTCAACTGAGCATTAGATGGGGGAGTGATGCAACGTGTTTAAATTATATTTATTGATGTAGCATTTAGGATACTCAGATTACTTATGAAGCTCATCTAATATAAAATCTATATCCTGTATCTTCATTATTTCATTCACTTTCTGCAGAAGACAGGTATGCTGCACTTCTGCAAGTGCCATAGTGAACCTGGAGTTCAGTACCCATCCAAAAAGAGAATGTGATTTTACTGTAATAATATTTTTCCAGCCCACGCTCCCAAGTGCTGACAAGTACTGATGATGGAAATAAGCTCAGCCTTGTGTTTCTGCTAAGCACGATTATAGTAATAAAGAACGTTGTATTTGTAAAACGGCGCATGCATATGCCGGTGTATGCTGCCATTTGTTGACATTATCACCAGTGATATTTGAACATTTAACTTAGTAACCATTGTCAGCTCCAAATGGAGACTAGTCTTTCATGACTCCAGCGGGGAGGGGATTTAATCGAATGAGGGTGGCAAGCTTGAGTGCCACAAGTTGACACGTAGTATGATTTCTCAAAATATAGCTTACACTAGTTCTTTGGATAATGTGTTTTTATATAGTAGCATTTTCAAGTAGTCATTTCAGCCACTCCTCTCTGTGTTCTCCTAGAACTCCCATTGTCTTTATATTTCTTCAGTGTAATAGTTTACAGGAGGCCCGAGTTAGCTGATTAATTTCTGCAAGGGTTGAGTTTACATTGCCTTTAATCTGCAGATCTGAACAATCGTTTGGGACTTGCAGCAAAGTCTCAGCTGGTGTTTTTGACATATATACCCAGTTCTGTTCTGCTGTGAATTTTGGAAACGAAGATTTGGCCCAGCATGTGAAGAGATGGCTGGTCTAGCACTGTTGTAGGAATTTCAGCACTTTTTTAGATTTTTCTCTGGTGAATTTTTTTATCTTCATCAAGAACTTACTGAAATATTTGCTTAGTTTTAGGTGACCAAAAAGCATTGCCTTTTCTGTAATAAAAGGATAAGAAGCTGTAATAACAGCTGTAGTAAACTGATACCTACCTTCTGCAGGCAGGCAGGCAGGCATTCATTTCTCAGAAAGTACCCGTTATAACATCAGTATGTACTCTTTTTTTTTTTTTCCCAGGGTACAGTATCCCTTTGTGTATTTAGACATGTCATTTGCCCTGCCAAAAAGGATTCTTGAAAGTCACGTGGAAGATGATTTTCCAAATTTGGTTAATCAGTAGTTAGAAACTAAAGCTATTATAGCTGACCATACATTTGATTACAAACCAAATTAAAAAATAAGACAAGTGTGTTGCTCTAGGACAATATATGATATGCAGTGACAATATATGATGAAGAGATCCAGTACTGCACAAGCAACCGCTTAGAAATAAATGGAATAGAATCAATGGTTATAGCTCAAATATAGTTGAAGGATTGGCTCATGTTTTGTTATAGCATATCTGCTTTACTTTCTATTTATATACTTCAGGGAAATGCCTAGAAGCTTCAGACATTGCCAAAATACTTCCAGAGCATATAGTTCCATTTTATTTATTTGGGTTTTCTTACAAGACTGGCTGAGAGGTGGGAATTTACCTGTTACCTTTACTAGCATATATTTGAATACATGTGAAGAGATTAGAAACGCATCCATGCTGTTGTGACAGACCCGCTTTGTGAAACCATCTAATTAATGCCTTGGATTTTCTGTGGAATGATGGTGGTGTTAACTAGCAGAAACAGAAGGATTTCTGCTAGTTTCTTTTTCATCTGTGGGATGAGTCGTCACTGATTTGCAAGATATGTCTGTCACAGTACAGCTCTTAAAAGTAGTGATTAGCAAAGGCAGGCTACCCAACTACCAATCCTTTCTCTTCTCTCTTCGATGGCATATGAGTAGGTGGGATGTTGTTCATTTTGATTGCGTAATTACTTCTATTGTATTCTGAAAGATAAAAATTTGTTTCCACAAAATTTCACCAGAAAAATAAAGCCAAAGAGATGAGGAACTGGATTTCAGTTCTTTTGGTATTGCATGGGATGAAAACGCTCCCCCTTCCTCTTTCTTACAGTGTGTTTTTTGGAGAAAATTCTGTCTGCTGGCTTTACACCCTTATAATGATGCATGAAGGGACCATCTTCCCTAATAATTGCTTTGATAGTTTTCTCTTGGTGCTGTGTTGCCCATTCTGCTGAAAAATTGATTTGTGAGTAAAGACACTTCCAGGGAATACCAGTAGTTTATTAGGAGATGTGAACCAGAGAGTAGGCGACGTTGGGAATACTCTAATGGCTAAATGCGTGAAAGTGGATAGAGAAAGGATGAATACTGGGGTTCAGACAAGGAACTAAGAACCAGAGGACAAGATACATCTATGTCAGAGATAGGGGAAGGAAACAGCAAGATTTAAAGATGAAGAGTGACATGGCTAGGGGTGGTAGGCTGGTGGTTCTAGCAACTCTGTTTTGGATAGACGAAGGTTTAGAGAAGAGTGAAACTCATACCCATATGGCTTAGTCATGGCTCTTCTGCTTTTTAATCTCTGCTTTGCTTTGTTCCACACTCCATCTTTCACAGGGATAAAGGGAAGTCTCTTCTTTCCAGCCCCTCACCATCCCCCCCCGCCCAAGCTGTCAGGGACTCAGTTCAGTAGAACTGCTGGCAGTGAGATCTGAGGACCAGTGGCTTCTTCCACAGCAGTTCAAAGTCAGGTGGAGCTGGACTCCTACACACTTGTACTAAGATCATCTAAAAAGCACTTCTTCCCGTCACTTGCAACAGCTCTTTTCTAATTATGGTTTTGGAGAAAAAAAAACTTATTCATAATGTAAAAAGAGTCAGATCAGGTAAGGAGAAACTACTACTATACGTTGTGTTTTTCTAACCGTCAAGCAATAGCCTGAGTGTCCAAGCCTTACACAGAGATTTGCACAAATAGCTTGAATTTAACTTGGTCTTAATGTCCTTTTTTTTTTTTTTCTGAAAGATGACCTCCAGTGAAAGTATAAGGACACGAATGATTTTAATCTGTGGTAACAATGGAGAACCAGTCCTGACTAGCTCCAGCAGCATAAATGTACAAAATGACAGATAGTCCTGCTGCCTCCCTCGCTGCTGCCTGAGCACGCACACGCACACACACTCAATAGCACGCAGCAAAATTCAGATTGGTCTTTATCTTTTATCTGTTGCCCCAATGATTAATGCTGCTCTTGCTGGGAGACTAATCGAACAAGGGGAAATATGGAGAAAGAAATATGTATTTCTTAGACTATCGTTATCAGTGTTATTATTATTCCTTTAATATATTTTCCTCCTGTTAGAAGAACTTAATGTACTGACACAGCAGGAAGCAAGAGGTGAGAGCAGATTTGATGGCAGGAAGATGAATGGGGCAGGCCACGGCAAGTGGAACATGGGCCCTTTGCAGAAGGAGGTGGGCTGCCGCGCTGTTTTGGGGTTGCAGCATTTTAGCTAGAAAACCAAGAGGCTGTAGCAGGCCAAATACAGGTCCTGAACCAGGAGCTACTGTTTTCTAAGCCCTACTCCATTCACTCAGCCGCTGTCAACAAATACCCTCTCTAAATGGTTCTTTACTTCCCCAGTGTAGTAAAATAAGGACACATTTGCCCTTGGTCTTTCTGACAGTCAAGTTTATGGGCACTATTCTGGTTGTATGGGTCATACTTTGTAAAATCCCTCAGGTGTTGTATTCCCTTTTCCTCTTGCCTGGTCTTTGGCCCAGGTCTTCCGTAGTGGTACTATGACCCTGTAGTTCCAGTTTGATCCTGCAGATGTGCACAACATAGAGCAGAAAATGTACTCTGTGCTGTGGTAAAACCAGAAATGGATGCTTTGAATGGGCATGACTTAGATTTAAGTAGGAGGCCTGTCTTATGAGTGGGTAGGAATGGATTCCAGTTGTCTAGTTTGCTCAGGTTCTTAAGAAAACAGACTTAAAGATGTGGTACTGAAGAGGTCATCTTATTTTGTTTTCCCTTTGAGAAGAGGAATACAGAAAGATGTACCTCTAGTAAAGGCATAGACTTGTTTGGGATTAAGGGTCATGTTGCCTCTCATTATTTCAGCATTCTGGCCACTTTAACACATGGGACTACTCATTTTCCTAAATATACTCTTGTTGTGGTGAGATGGTAATGGACACCAAAAAATAAATGAGAGAGAAATAGAAAGAAGAGCAATGGTACCTATGCTATAGGAGCATTTTTTGATAGGATCAGTATTCCCTGTGTCTCTGGTTTATTACTCTCTGCTGTCGGTATATTGGCATAATGTCCTCTTCCTTCATAGAGTAGGCTCAAGACTTACAAATATGTTTAGGGTCCAAATCTTAAGCATAATTATCTTAGCTCCCCATTGATTACATTTAGGCAGTAGTTAAATCCTGTTGTTCTCCGCTAGAGCAATGCTCTGTGTTTGTATCAACACTTACATTAGCATGTGGGTCTCTAGTGTCTCAAGCAAGCCAAAACTGATTCTGTACGCCTGATACATGCAACTCCTCCACTCACGTTAGTCCCATATATGTCTCCCTGTTTACATACACTGCTTAAGCTATCCTCTCACTCCCTAATGCATTGCCATTTATTCTGTCACACTTGAGACGTGTAAGGAACTGAAGTTGTTCTTAAGCTTGTGAGCAGTGGTTGTTCAAGTGAAGGCTGCTGTCACCTGCTTGTCTATTCTTGAGATTTAGCAATTTGTGAGAATGAAATTTAAAAATTTAGATCTGTTAGGCAGGTCGGAATATACAGCCTGCTGCT
The DNA here is from genome assembly GCF_000690775.1 of Eurypyga helias. Classification (NCBI taxonomy): domain Eukaryota; kingdom Metazoa; phylum Chordata; class Aves; order Eurypygiformes; family Eurypygidae; genus Eurypyga; species Eurypyga helias. The sequence goes on along the minus strand of NW_010232973.1, from coordinate 20,912 downwards.
CTGGAGTCCCTGAAGGCATGCAGCTTTAACAGTGCCAGAGGAGGATCCATGCAGCAGAGCCTGTGGGCTTTCTCCAGTGCCAGGAGGGCAGCTGGCCCCGCTCTCGAGCCGAGCTGTGTGCAGGTGCAGGATCAGCCATCAGGTAGGATTTCCAGCTGCTAGACATAAATAAGAGTGCCAGGCTGGGAAGGATAGTTAGATGGGAGGAAGAAGGAGGGTCGCATGTTGTGTATGTATATGCCTCAGGAAGAGCTACTACACCCTCTCCTGTAGAGGACTTCTTCCACCCCCGCATCTGACTAATTGTGAAGTATTGTTGCTTGTCTGAAGATGAATAATTCTTTGGTGCTCAGATGGCTGATTACACGTTGTCCTCCTGTTTATGGACTGAAGCACAGCAGAGAAATTTCTGCTTGCTTGGCTGTAGCATTTGTTGCCCTGGCAAGAAGCTAGAACCACTTACAATCTGCTGTGAAAAGGCTTGGTGTCTCTGGCTGCCTCTCAGCTCATGTCTGATGCTTGCAAGTCATTTGTTTTGTCCTTTCTTAACTGAAGCCACGGGAATGGTGTTAGCTTCTGCTCCATGTGATTCCTGGAGGGAAGGGGAGGAGGAAGTAGGCAAGAACTGGAAAGGAAGGCAAGAGTGTGACTATGGATTGCCAAGGACCAGGATCTGCAATGTTCTCTGTGACCTTAGGAAATGCGATAGCGATTGGAGTGAGTTGCAGCCCGGCAGCCTGTGCCTTGCTCTTTTTATCATGGTTTGATGTACAGTTCCAGCTAGGTCCCTGGATTAGATTCCAAGTCTGAATTGTCCTCTCACTTCCACAAGGCCAGTTTTTCTGCAGTGAGGCTTGGGAAGCTTTTCTACAACTCTTGGCAGGGATTTATATTCTCCTGCTTACTATTGTAGTGGTAGATACTGGGTATCAAAGGCAGGCAGAGAAGTAGAAAGTTAAATGGCATCAAGGCTTCTGCTGGGAGGGAAGAAATAGGCTGAAAGGAGGGCAATGTTGTCACCTTCCCTGAGAGAGCTGCAGATTGAACAGGGCAGATGATGTAAATAGCAGTTTACAACACCAAGGATCTTTCTAGAGGCAGAGAGGTAATGTCACAGGTCGGCTGTTCCTCTGCTTCTGTTAGGTTTGGTCACTTTGAATTTACTGACTGTTTGTCTTCTATTCAAACCTGATTTAATGGTAGCAGTAGCTGAAGGTCAGGACGATTTGGGGATTTTATTTTTTTAAGCTTTTTCTGTTGTTAGCCATTCTTCCCTTGCTTTTTTGTCTTTCTAAAGCTGAGAGACAACGTCTGTGGTGGCAATGAGAGGTGACAGTGGTTAGGCAGTGTCGTACTCCATTTCTTCCAATAGGACATTACAGAGGAGACAAGAGGGGTGATTACTCTTATCCATGGGTACAACTAAGCTCCATCTGGCAAGTTGCATTTCCAGGACCTGTCCACATGTATTGCCTTGGCATCTGAGAGCTGTTCAGCTCAGGAGCCCATCCACCTGCAAAGGTCCATAAATTCAGGCTAAGGGAGAAATAATGAATTATTAACCCAAACACCTATGTACTTTACCCAGAATTCAGAAATCCACTTGTTAGTTGCATCACTTTGAGCCAGAAATCCTCTCCTTCTATCAGGTATCTTATTTCTATGACTGATACATTTGCTGCAAAAATATATAGAGGGCTGAGTCTTAAATTCGTGTAACAAGTCAAGGCACTCTTGTGCAAACTCATTTATAGAAGGCAAATATTTTAAAAAAGAAAATAATTCTAAACCCCTGTAATTTCTCTTCCCTTTTGCTCTCCAGGAAGACCTTTAAAAGAAAAGAAAAAAAAAAAAAAGAGGAGGGGGGGAAACAACAACAAAATCAAAAAAGAACCGAAGTGCTTTCTGAAAAAGGAGAGGGCTGGTTTTAATTTTGCAAAAGTAAAAATGAATTAATAAATTGTTTTGCTTATTATTTTATCATTGATAGATTAATTTTTCAATTTTACATGCATGACAGTGTGGGGTCTGGAAAATAAGATCTTCTGACTTTTTTGAGATGTGCGTTTAAAACTGGTGGTAAAAAACTGTAGTATAAATTTTGGTTTCAGAATTGTCAAGGATATCATGAATGGCCATACTCACTGTTCCTAGAAGCAAATTTCCTTGTAAGGAAATCTGGTGGCCAGTTCTAGAAACTATGGAGTCATAGAAGGGGGGCTGTGTTTGTGAAAATGACTGTTCCCTCTGAAGACACCAAACAATGCTGTAACAGAAAATTTACGTCACTGAAGAAGAGCACCCTCATAAGCGCTTGTTACTGGAAGTTGTGTATATATATATCCTGGAAGAGATACGGAAGTTAAACGTGGATGTGCTAGAACTCTGGTATGGTGTCTGTAGTGGGACTGTTTTTTCTGATCTTTGCTTGTAGTGATTGTTCATTTAACTGGATCGTGTTGTTCCAGGTGCCATTGCATCTGTTTTAATGCATCTGGAATGATTTTCATTTGCACAGAGCAATGAAATTTGGGCTGTAACCCACATGGCAGCATCAGGAAGCCAACTTTAACGTGATTGACCTTCTTTGGCATCAGACTGTATGCAGGAGTTCAGCCATTCATGGTTCTAGACACAGAATTTGCTTTCCTTCTTGTGTGTAATTTGGGGAAACTCGTAATTCAGTTGATGCCTTTGACACAGTGCCAGGTAGAGGGAGTTGTTTAAAGCAGTTCCTTCAGCCAAATCTCACTGGGTAGACCTGTGATTCTTTGTTCTGTAGCAAGGGAAATGGGTGAATTTTGGATCCCTTTGACTGAAGGTTTCTGTCTCTGGGATAGACCATGTGGCATCTGTTGGAGCACTCTGTGTTCATGCTAACAGTAATGAAAAGAGGCGTTAACAAAATTTCTTTCTGAAGGACCTTACAAACTGTGTATCTAAGGATTGGGTTTTTTCATCACGGATACAGAGCTAATTGTAGGATAGCACATAATTATTGTTTAATAATGTGTACCTAAACCAGCAGTAGTTTGGGTTGGCAACTAAAACTGCTTTCAACATGACCATGAAGCAAGAAGTAAAAACATACAGAAGCAGGATATTATTAATCAAGTTGTCATTGCATCAGAACTCTGCTAAATGAGATATTTAAGAAAAGGTTGTTGAACAGTCAAATGTTCTCAATAGGATTATTACCTCAACAATGGCCCTGCTCTGACATGCAAAATTATGTGCACTGATTAAAGAGAATCCTCCCCATCTGCATGTCATGGCTCTACTTTCTGTATCTTGTTAACATGTGCAAGCTGTTCTCATCCAGAGACAGTAGGTGATTTGGGTTTTTTCTTTTTTTTTTTTTCTGTCAAAGAAAAACAGGTAGGTCTGGACAACAGTGAAGCAATGTCCAAATTAGGTCTAAATTAACTCAGTTTAGGCAGTGAAAAACAGTCTCCATATTAACTTGTCACATTGCTTATTGAGAAGCAAGGACTATTATCTCAGACGAATTGGTTCACACATGACCCCATATTAACATGGTTGTTAGGAGGTTATACTGCAGCTGTCTTCAGAGGTAGCCTGCATTCAAATTGGCACAAGTGAATAGATGATGCAAGTGGCCAACTTCAGTGGCAGAATCAAAGAGACTGCAAAGCTCCAATGTTCAGGACTCAAAGACTTTCTTTACTGAATTTTGCCATTCAGTATGTCATCATTCACGTGTCTCTGATCACCCTTTAAGCTGCCTCCGAGCAGAGCTGGCAGACAAGGACATACGCCTGTGCCTGACCTGCTTCAGGTCACAGCCTGTGCTGCTGTGCCAACCCCTTTAGATGAGCAGGTTACACTGTGTGCTGGTTCCTGAAGTAGAGCTGGGGAGGAATGGACACGTCGTCATCTTCATTGTCCTTGCTACAGGGACCATAACCTCTGGCTGGTGGGTGAGGACAGCTGGGGATGCTAACATCTTCAACCATTGCCGCAAGAGTAAAAAATTATGTCAGTCAGATATTTTTATTATAAACGAGGCTATTTCTTAATATGGCAAGGCTTTTCAATGCCCTTGTGATGCTTTAAAGACATTTCTCTGCATGGCATTACGTTCTGTAGTGCCAAACGGAGATGTGTATCCAAAGCTTTCAGTAGGATACAGTACTTGCTACAGCCGAATATCCTTTTTCCCTAGGTGTATTCACCTAATAACTTATTTCTAGGACTGCTATTCCTGTGACAGTTCTGCCTCTTTGAAGTCCTTCTTTAACCAGTGAAAGAGTTTCATTAGTTGTCTAGGGTTTTCATTAAAATGATCTTTGGCTTTGACCTCTTACACCGATATCTCACACCCTATGTTGGCATCCCATGAGAATGGTTTATTCATTGCTCCTTTGGTACCAGGCTAAAATCTTACAGCTTCTGAGGAATTTCTTTCTCTTTTCTTTTTAAGTCAAGTTAGCCTAATTATTTCCCTGCCCAAGAGTGCGATGTTTCTTATTAAAATACACCTTGAGTGGCACACCTGCGTGGTCCTCTTGCTAAGGCTGAGATTCTTGCTGTGCTGTTCAAGGCATCTGTAAAAAAGATGAGCTCACATGTGCTTTCCAGGCTTTACTGTGTCGTCTTTATCTGCAGACCTGAAAAAACAAATCAAAGAAAAACCATTCATGTCAAACTCTGCTTTTTTTTTTTTTTTTTCCTTCTAAATTAGAAAAGGCTTTCTGAGATGTGGAGCACTCCTGAATGACCTCCGCTGTGCTTTCTGAAGCGGCTCTGCTGTGGAGCGTTTATGTGCTGTCAGCGGCAGCTGTCTCCCCCACAAAGAATTTGCAGTAATGTTGTTAGTCTGCCAGGGCTCTGAGTTAACCTTTTTTGGTCTGGCTTGCAGGTTTTGGTTTTTCTCCCCTCTCTTGCCATCACATCACACCACACTGTCTTTCTCGTTCGTCATGCAGGTCTTTTTACTTTCCACAACTCCCTACTGCTTCTTCATTGCTCCCACTTTTTGTTTATTGTAGCATCAGCTGAATAAAAACCTTTTCCACTGATATAAACTCACAGAAATGGAATTGCTTTCCCACGTCCCACAAATGCTAGGGGCCCTGTAACATCTATGCTCCCTTTGAACAGGGTGCACCATTCCCATTTCCAGCAGATTTGCCAAGTGCAAAGCGGTTGAAGCTCTTACCTGGGGAGAATGGGAGGCACCTGCCTTGCAGTGCTTAGTCTCAATTTGATCGACAGGCTCAGCAGACAATAGCTGAGACCATGAAAGAGGCAGCAGGTTTCAGAGGACACTGTTACCTGCCCAGTGCATCTGCTCATGGATTTTGCATGTGTGCGCTGTGTTTCTCTTGGATGCTGTCCCTGGACGTTGATTCCCAGTGCGAGGATTGACTGCCTCACAATATTATTCTGGCTAAGATTCCTGCAAGCACTGTTTATGAAAGCACCTAATGCTCCCAGCACGTTTGTTACTCGGTTAGCCATGGTAATACAACAGTACTTTTCATAAAACATAAAATATTGATATTTATTTGTTTAAAATCAGTTGTTTTTCGTTTGCCTTTTGTGTTACAGAACAGCACAAGCAGGACCCTCTTCTCAACCATATCTGTTATTTGATGTTTTCTGTAATCCAGTCTTTCTGTATTTTTACAAAGTAACACATCCTCATCTGTGAGAACTGGCAGCCTAAAATTCAGTGTATACTGGAAGGCAGGTTAGGTCAGCCTTCATTAAACTCCATGCCCCTGACTAGGATGCTCTCACTCACCTGTAACAGCTAATTTCAAAGCTGATTCACATGTGACTTCGTTTCTCTGTAGTCACAGCAATGACTACAGAGAGATGAAAACATAGCTATATATTCAAATAACCTGACTCTCTTCTTTCAAACCAAAATTAAGCAAAACTGATGTGAATTAGAAATAACTGTGTACAAGAGAAATAATGAGAAATAATGAGGAAACAAGCTTCTAATCTAGTTGCTACTTTATAGTAGCCTTCTTTCTTTTCTTTTTGTGCTTTCTCCTTTGAGGGGCAATGTCAAGTTCAAGATCCAGCTTCTACTAGCTTCTGCCACCTCCTGATCTAAGAGTGACATTGTACGGGCTGCCCAATGCAGCTCAAGGTGGTTTCTTTTCTTCTGAGCCAAAACCAGCGCAGGTCCAGTCACTGCTACACTTCTGTGAGGTGTGTCTTCCACTGGTTCTGGTCATTTCTGCCATAGTAATTACTGCAACACACAACTCAAAACATGAGTTGTATACAGCAATTAATGTCCATCATGAAGTTTTATTGGCTATTTTCACCCAGAATCAAACCTCCTTGAGGTACACATTGGACTTCTCCATCTTCTTACATTACCCATCAAGCGCACCCAGGTTCTTGAGCAAAAGCAATCCCACAAATGGATTTGCCTTTGCTTGAGGCAAGAATAACCCAGGCTCATTCTAGAAATAAAGTCTGTCCATCAAGGATTCTTTGTTTGCTGCAGAAATAATTAGCTGTGATAATCTGGGATTATGAGAATTGTGATTGTTTCCTCTCCTGCCTGCCACTTGCTAGTGAGGACTTCCTTTCTGCTGAGCAAAGTGGCTCTTTATGCAGGGAGGCTGTGGTCTGACACAACAACTTGGGTGGGAAACCCCCAAATGTGTTATGGAGTGCTTATACTCAGAGGGCTTTTTTGCAACTAGGCTTATTTGGATTGTTTATTTCCAGAGCAAAACCAGTATTCTGCTTCCCAGAATTGCTTGACATAACTCTTACTGTCAGGCAAAGTAAGAAGGAAAACGAGAGGCATGGGTTTAAACTTTCTTAGCATTAACTAAGAAATGGAGCCATAAAAAGAGAGTAAAATGTAATTGTGAGTTGTATTTAACAATAAGGATG